>NC_142806.1:24741786-24841309 GCF_049724085.1 Artemia sp. Qi Xiang Cuo
TAATTGGAAGAAGATATTTTGTACGCAAGAAAAGTCTAGCTATACTTTACGGGAACTTAAAAAGAATTGAGCCTAACAAGTTTTAGTTTATTCATAATATGAGCAAGCACAAGCAGGGGTACAAATTCATGAACATGTACAAGTTTTCGTTACGAAAACTTGTAAATTCCGCCTGGCTATACTTCTTACGTTCTAGAATGCTTGCAGGAAAGCAGTAGTAAACTTTAGCGCAAAGAGCAGAGTAATGAGGGTGGTGGTAGCCCGCAGAGTAAGAGAGGAGTAATGAGAGTAATCAGAGTGGTGGTAGCGATTTTAATTTCGCTATTTAATTTTCTTTCAAGGAATTTTTTCATTATGAGAAGTAATTCGAATGCCGTATATCAAATATCTTTGATACCATTCTTTACGATGTGAGTTACCCAACTTTTTCAAAGTTATTTTCCCTAAGCTTCATAACACCATTTCAATAAATCAAAGATAATTTCTGAGACCACACTGGCTAATCATGATAAAACAAAAAATCGCGACGAAAGGAAGAAAACGAGGACAATTAACAGCCAGTGAAAAAATTGAAAAATTATGCAAATATTTCGGTCAAGACCTCCGCTTGACCGTCCTCAGTGCAGAATAAAACTGATAAAAATATAAAAACCAAACCTTAAAATAAAAACACCAAACTAAAATTGGACGACCCTTTCCTAGTAACGATGAAAGAGTAACTGAATAAAAAACAAGTTTAAATGGCATTTCAGAATTTCATTTTGCGTAAAGCACTTTTAAAGGCTGATCACTTTCCAGTTTGATTGTTATCGGAGAATCTATTCGATTGCACAATATAACTTTGTGGATGTATGTAAAAACGATCAGAATTAATAATTTTGTCATAAATGGGACTTAGAAAAATTTCTCTAGCATCCCTATTGAGAGCTACCTTTTGGTGAATGTGCTTTTTTATTTCAACTGCCTCCCTGAAAACTTGCGTGAGACCTTTAAAGGGGGCAACGATGGAGGCCTCGTCAAACAAAATGAAATGGTGTGGACTCTCGTACACATGTTGCGCCAAGGCGGAATAAAAAACCTCAGGCTTTTGGCGTAACCTCATTGCCTTGTCGATTGAGGACTTGTGCTCAGATAACCTCTCCCCCAATTGCTGTTGGGTTCTACCAACATAAAAACAGCCACAAGAACAAGGAATTCTATAAACACCACTACCCAGAATGGGGCTGGTTTTATCTTTACCGTTGTTAAAAAAGTTCTGTGTAATATTTGAATTTTTAAAGGCGACGCTAAGTATATGTTTTTTAAGGATTCTTTTCAATTTGTCACTCAATTTTGGAATGTAGGGTAGAACAGTGAAAAGTTTCTTATCATCCACCAATGGGACGGTATCTGTTGGAGCTTGTGGACCTGATGCACTCCCCTCTGCCTTTTTTGGCAACTTTTTATATGGAATTAATTGAAATCTCTGCTCTGGAAAATTTTCCGATAAAACACCGGTTCTGGGGTCGGTTTGTGGATGATGTTATTTCTGTGTGGGAGCATGGAGAAGAGTCACTTAACTCCTTCTTAACTCATCTAAACACTTTGGACTCTAACCTTCAGTTCACTTTAGAACTAGAACATAAACTCACAAACTTCCTTTCCTGGATGTTTTATTTTGCAATGGATACCCTATAAAATTACTTGAGACCATTATAGACAGAAGACGAAAAAAGGCAGAGGGGAGTGCATCAGGTCCACAAGCTCCAACAGATTCCGTCCCATTGGTGGATGATAAGAAACTTTTCACTGTTCTACCCTACATTCCAAAATTTAGTGACAAATTGAAAAGAATCCTTAAAAAACATAAACTTAGCGTCACCTTTAAAAATTCAACAAAGTGTTTGTGGATTTTACATCCACAAAGTTATATTGTGCAATCGAATAGAGTCTCCGATAACAATCAAACTGGAAAGCGATCAGCCTTTAAAAGTGCTTTACGCAAAATGAAATTCTGAAATGCCATTTAAACTTGTTTTTTATTCAGTTACCCTTTCACCGTTACTAGGAAAGGGTCGTCCAATTTTTGTTTGGTGTTTTTATTTTTAGGTTTGTTTTTTATATTTTTTTTATCAGTTTTATTCTGCACTGAGGACGGTCAAGAGGAGGTCTTGACCGAACTTTTTGCAAAATTTTTCAGTTTATTCACTGGCTGTTAATTGTCCTCGTTTTCTCCATTTCTTCGCGATTTTTTGTTTTATAATAAATCAAAGGTCAGGAAAAGCGCACTTGAATCATTTTTTTTTCAAGCGCTATTGTATGGTTTTGTTATTTGAGATCATTTTACAAATTTGATTTTAATTTCAGAAGTCATACAATAATTTAAAGTGTCGGGGTGAATGTTGTTCAGTTTAAAATTACTGAAAATTCAAGCAGCATCTATCGAGTCATTAAAAATTCTAGAGTCTTGACTTAAAGTTACGCTACTTTAAGTGATCACATATAGATTCCATTAACATGTGATATCCAACCTCATCACAACCTCAACACCGCCCATTTCAAATGTCGTGCATAAAATATCTATGATATCATTCGGTACTTTCCCATTGTCAGAGCCTCTCTAAAAAGTCGAGTTTTGTTTAATGCTAATGAAATAAAATAAAATAGGATGACTATATAATAGTTTAAAAACAAATTTAGGCTATATATTTGCACACTAGGGGGAGGGGGGCAAAGCATAGCATATATTACATACGTAACCTAACCTAACCTAAATACCTCCCCCCCCCAAAAAAAACACCAAAGAACAAAAATATCTTAAAACCACGCTATACAATGTATTTCTCTACTACGGTGTATTGAATCATCTTGTAAAAACGGGTTTTTCATTGTGTCTTTCCCGTTTGACTGTAGCATCTCTTTTTGGACTTCTTTAGAGGGACCCTGATAATGCGAAAGTACCTATCATTCTTTACAGTGCGAGTTACTCAATATCTTCAAAGTTATTTTCCTTAAGCTTCATAACACCATTTCTATACATCAAAGGTCAGGAAAGGCAGCTTATAAAAAACGTTTTCAACTTAAATGTTAGCTAGATTAACACATTTCATTCGGGCTGTCTTTATGACTTTTCATGTTAACCATGTCGATTAAAAACAGCCCAATTGTATTAGGATAAACTTATGCATCTTCTTTCTATTAAGAAAAAATACCTACGAAATTTTGGTAGGGAATCACAAATGAAATATGGGTAGAACCATCTCCAAAACTAAAAAAAAGGACAAAATATAACTCCCCTCTGTATAGCCAGTAAGCATTGACGTCAATTTACGGAAACCTGGGAAGAAAGGATGTATTTTTCAACATCTAGGGCGGGGTACATTTAGCGTTGTTTCAAAATGCCAAAAAAAGCGTTCTTTAGTTAAAGTACCCCCAAAACGGTATTTTACAATTCAAAGTGGAGGGGCAAAAAATCTCAATGGCAAGGCCTTTACCCCTACCCTCAATCAATGCCAGTGCCACTAACAACACACTTTTTCTATCAGTGGAATGGCCCGAGGAAGCTTTTATTGTGTTTTTGCATTTTAGTTTGCTTCTTGCGGTTTGAAGCGTAAATCGAATCAAAAAATCTGTTAATTATTTTTTCTCTCTTTTCTTTTTCTTTGCTTCAACTCTAACATGTAGATGCCTGGAAAGACAAAATCTTTCTAGCTTATTAATTTTTCTAATAGCAGATTGTAATTTTAACATCATATTCGAAAAATCCTTAACAATCCTTTGCCGGCAACGTTTAATCCATGATGCATATCATCATAAATACCCGAACAAGATGTGCTATCACGGGAGCATCTTGTACTCAAACCTATTACCAATATAGATGGCATTATTTTTCACTTATTTTTACCTTTAAAATTCATCACAATCACGTTTCCATAATTCAACGAAAAGAAGTATTTTTGTGTACATTTGTAGATGACTTAAGCACGAGGCAAAAAAATTCGAAGTAGCAACATATAACTAGTCTACTTTTTCGTTTAGTTATGACACAGGACCAATTTGTTTTTGCTTTAGTATTCGCTTTTTATTCATCCGCGCATTTTGAATTTTTATCAAAATTGTAGTCTAGAACATATTCTTATTTTTCTATGTAGATGTACATATATCATTCATCACAATCTTGTTTCCACGATTCGGCCAAAGAAACGTTTTTGGTCGGATTTATAAGTGACGTTAAAGCACGACGTTCAAGAGATTCACTTTGATTCTATGCTTTGCACTACAATTTTTTTTTCAACAGCCAACAAAGAATCGTTCGCAATGAATATTTTATCTTAAAATCATATCTAATAAATGACCGTATGGAAAAACCCCTATGCTATAAGCTGATGTTGCTAGACTTTCGCATTCAATTATCTAGAATAAGCATTTTCTTACGATAACTGGCCCTAATCGTTAGAAATTTCCGTATTTCCCACCGTACTAGTACCGTAGGAAATCACATATAGGCATTATGAATTCCAAACCAGCACTAGTGCTATCTATTGAATAGTAGATTTCACACCTGCACTAGTAAGTACTTGCACTAGCATGACATATCTGTACCATATATCACATGCATAACACAAACCTGCACTAGTACTATCTACTAGATAGTAGATTTCCCACCTGCAATAGTAAATACCTGCACTACTATATCAGATACCTGCACTATATATCACATACCTGGATTAGTACTATCTAATAGCTACCGGATTTCACACCTGCACTAGCAAATATCCGCACTATTATATCAGACACCTGCACTGTAATATCACATTACTGCACTGAATATCACCTGTAGGCTACATTACACAGCTACCACTTGTGCTGTCAACTAGATAGTAGATTTCTCACTTGTATTATTAGATCAGATACTGCCACTGTATTACGTACCTGCACTAGTACTGTCTACTGGCTACTGGATTTCACATCTACACTAGCAAATACCCGCACTAGTATATCGCATACCCGCACTAGTATATCGCATACCTGCACTAGTACTATCTTATTCCCATAATTTCTAAGAGGTTTCCATTCGTCTTTTCTTTGCGGACAGGGTACACTTTCTACGCCGACAGTAGAAGAGAAGAAAGACGACATAACCATCTACCCATAGATGTACATTCTCTCCAAGGAACATCAAAATTACCTCGAATTCATCAGTATAGTTGGCAAACTGCTTTCAAAACTTTGAAATTAGTTTTAAAATATTATCGCGAGGCGTCACTCAGACCAGTACTCAAACAGTATTATTATACATTGAGCAATATCGTAACTAAATGATCCGTAGCTACTAGACTTCCTTCCAGTATTTTCTTGCACGCAGAGCTGTATTAGCTAACTGCATGCTTAGATGTATGCAGGATAGCTGCATTAGCACATTTTGTCAGTCGGGTATGAAAAGGTTGTATCTCCATAATTGTAAACTTTCAGAAGAGTAAAAAAATCCACAGAACTTTTTTTTCACCTCCGATAACTGTATGACAAAATCGGATTGATATGCATTGGCTTTACTTATCAATCTGTTTCTGTTTTACTGTTATCGGAGGGGAAATAAAAAGTTGTGAGTATTTTTGGCTCTTCTGAATGTTTTCAATTATGGAGATACGACCTTTTGATACCCGACAGACGATTTGACTTCTGCTTTACGATAAAAGTCAATAATAAAAACCAAGTTATCGAACATCAATCTATTAAGGTAATACATATCTGCAGCAATTGGTACTTTAATTTAACACTTATGGAAAAAATCTGGGACAAATATACCAAGGTCTGAATGTAGTCTTAATTTACTTATCCACATTTGAGTGCATTGAAATAATGTAAAGAAGACTGGTACTAAAGAGTCGTTTGACTGTCTATAGTAAGTATTTTGTCCTGATATTTCCTTTTTGTCCTGCAATTCCAGAGGAAATCATTTTGTATATCATCATTAACCGGAAATCATGTCTATTTCTCTGTTAAAAAGCCTATTGACTTGGCTAAATGGCCTGTTTTGATGTCAAGCCCCGAGGCGAAGAGGGGAGAAATCGCATCCGTTTCGGTAGCGCGTTTCTATGTAATTGGCTAGCTGTCTATATGAAACTATTATACTTTTCTAGGCTCCAGTGTCGTTCCTAAATCATCTAATAGGGTCAAAGAAAAAAAATTCTTTCCCCTTCATATCTTCATGGTTCTTTTTTCTCAAGAAATAATAGAAAACCAGACTAGTCTATCTTTTGGAATAGTTCTACATATTCGAATCGATATAAATCTGTGTTTTGACTACGTCCTACGATATTCCAATTAAGCCACTCGGAATTTTTCAACGAGGAGGGGTAGTTTTCAAAACAAATCTATGCAGAATACTAATGAATCTTAATTAGTCCATGTCATGGGTCTTGGAAAGAGGACGGTCACCAGTTGATCTCATCCGCCGGTGCCCCCCCCCCCCCAGAAAAAATCATATATAGGTCAATCAAAACTTAAAAGAAAATATATAACCAAATAGTGATATGGGCCTCTTCTAACATTTAGAAACGAGGAAAATTTTCAACCAGACTAGTTTATCTTTTAGAATAGTTTTTTCATGTTCAAATTGATATAAATCTGTGTTTTGACTACGTCCTGCGTTATTGTAATTAAGCCACTCGGAATTTTTCCCGGAAGAGGGGTAGGTTTCAGAACAAATCTACGTGGAATAATAATGAATCAGAATTAGTATGTTTTATGGGTCTTGGAAGGAGGGGGTCACCAGTTAACCTCTTCCGCCAGTGCCCAAAGAAAATTTTATATATAGGTCAATCAAAACTTAAAAACCCCCTTCCACCCGAAATGTTTGTCCGACTTGTAAAAACATAACAAAAATGCACATAAAAAATTTCTGATACTTTTTTTGGGTCGATACCCCCGTTCAAAATCCTAGATACGGCCCTGGATACCACAATTTCAACCAGTGAATAAAGGGAAAAAAAATCTTTCACAATACAATCATTTATTCATATATCCTAAGTCCAGGACTTGGCAAAAAGCTTTAAAATTTATTATTGAAACAAAATGTGTACGATTTTACGTTTGAACGTTTTTTCCAATTGCAAGAAAGGTAAAACTGATCATACTCTTGATAATAGCTTATATAGAAGCCGTGTTCCCATTGGAAATTTAATGCTGGCAGAATCCGGTCAACTGGGAGAAAGCCTATACGGACATAAACTTTCAATAGACAAATCTCTCAATTCTAAAAGCAAAAATGATTATCATGATTCTGCTCTGGCCCTCCACGCTTTTCATAATCCAGATAGCTTTTTATTTTTGATTAGGCACGCTTAGTTTAGACAATAAATGGTTTATCGCAACCTTTTAGGAATACAATTGAAATGATAAAATGCACATAAAAAGACCTTGCTTTCATCAGAGATGCTGAAGATATTTTTTATCATAATCTAGTACAAAGAGACTCAACTACAGTTATAAAAACGGACCAATTAGGCTTTTAATACAAAACCAACAAACAAATAGGCTGAATCCATAGCCACAGACGAAATTTTTGCCCAACTGAATTTTTGGTCGTTTATTTTTATGGTTTTATTTTCAGTCACCCTTTGGTTTCACTATCATCAGATGTTCTAAAGGTTAATTTTTCTCTTTATATAATTTCTTAGCAATGAAGATGGTTTGTCAGAAGTCGTTGCCGAAACATCTAGTTTTTGTTATTTACTGGCTGCAAGACTATACTCGTTGCTTTTTTTGTTTTTATTAGGCTTGCTACTTCTTCTTTTTTTTTACTTTCTTTGTTTTCCTTCTAAGTAAAAAAAATAAAAAGGGCTTTAAAAGGATATATATATATATATATATATATATATATATATATATATATATATATATATATATATATATATATATATATATATATATATATATATATATATATATATATATATATATATATATATATATATATATATATATTTATAAATATATATATAATATATATTTATAAATATATTCCTTTTAAAACCTTTTTTAGTTTTTTGTACTTAGAGGGACAACAAGAAAATGTATATATATATATATATATATATATATATATATATATATATATATATATATGTATATATATATATATATATATATATATATATATATATATATATATATATATATATACATATATATATATATATATATATATATATATATATATATATATATATATATATATATATATATATATATATATATATATATATATATATATATATAAAGTATTATTAGTAGCCATTGACGAAATTTCACCAGAATAATCATATACGAGGAGTGAACGTGACCACAGCGGTCGTGGCGTGCTTTCACTTATCGAAGAATATATTTTGCGAAATGCACTTTCAATATAGAAACAAATCGTTTACAAATTTTAAAACTAAAATTTATTTGTCTAAATTTTGTTATTATGCTAACTACAATTTATTCGTCATGAGAACATCACGTAAAAGCATTCATTTAATTCTAGATTTACCGTCGATGGATCTTGCGGCACTTTAAAGCCAACATGTCTCCACGTCCCAGAAAAGTAAAAATGACAGTACATGGTGTGCGTCTAGGGGCCACAACAGTCGCTGAACACCCTCCTTCATATCATGCAGGCATTGGAGTTGGGGGAGGAATTGCATGGAGGATTGGACACAAAAGAAATGAAACAGCTAAATACTTTAATCATCATCATGTAAGAACAAAAGGCAATTGTTTAAAGTTTAAGGGTACAATTGTTAGAAATTTTGAACCCTTCTTCCTAAACAACTATTGTGTTGTTTAAGTATATTGTTTAGTGTTTGTTGAGATTTTTGTAAGGTAAGAATGGTTCAAATTGTATATATTTTTATTTTATTCATTTATTTATTATTTTTTTTTATGATGGAAGCTTGAAGGGGTAAAATAAAGTTTGGAAAGTAATTGAAGCCACCGCCAAAGGATTCTCCTAAGAAGGGGGAGCATCCTATAAGCGGGACGTGTGTTTTAATTGTTATGTTTTTATTTGTGTAGTAGTATGCCCCGGAGAGTAACCTGTTGTATTTGATTGCCTTAATTAATATTTAGTAGGTAAAAAGGGAAATTGCTTTTTTTTTCTTCTTTTTTTCTTTTTTTTTATGTAGTTTTAGTTGAAAATTTAAAATATTTGTAGGGGTTGTGTTGGTTGGTTTTTGGGGTATTTGAAGTTATTATTGAAATGGAAAAAGGTAGTATAATAAAAGTAAAGGGTGTAAATTGGTTTTGTATTTTGCTTTGAAAAAGGGAGATTTATAGTTAGGATGATGAAAATTTTATTTTGAAATAATTTAGTTTTTTAAATTTCAGAGGTATAAAGGAGGAAAAAATAAAAGAAGAGAAGTTTTTGGTGATAGTATTTGGTTGAAAATTGTGATTTTGTAGAATTTATTTATTAATAAAGAAAAGAAAGGGGGGAAGAGAAAAAAAGAAAAAAAAAAGAAAATATAGGATAAAAATACAGACAATGATAAAGAACGCTAATACTACTTATTAAAAGGGTTGATCACGCTAAATATTTATAGTAGCATACCTTGTCTTCATCAATTAAGTTTGGCTACCCATTTAAAAAAATAAAAAATGTTTTTAAATTAGTGTAGGTGACATTAAAGTTTGAAATTAAGTGAAAAAGATTATTATGTCACCGACAGGAGAGGAGGTGGGATTAAAAAAACACAACAATAGTGACAATATATTGAATAAGTCTGAATTACTTAAACAAACAACTAACTTGTCAAATAAAAACAATGAACCCAGGAAAAGAGCGATACTGAAGAACAAGGGGAAGAAAACCCAGAACCAGTTAAAATGAGACAGAGAAAGAAAACAGCAAGGAAAAAGTTAAACAATAAAGTAAAGTTGAGACTGAAGAGAAACTGGCCAATGAAGATAGTGAAATTACATTAAGCGAAGCCAAAAATAAAGCAAATGCAAAGTTAATAAGGAGAAAAAAGGCAATCTTTTTCGTCTCAATACATTCATTATAGGCTATGCACGAAGGTTGTGGATGATGCTCCACTTAGGCTACTCTTCCAGCTTGTGATGTCGCCAGATGTGATGCTGGTAGTCAAAGTCATCACAAAATTGTAAGGCACTTGTAAACTGATAAATGGTTTTAAGAATTTTATGACTATATAAGAACTCTTTCCTTACTTATGGCCCTTAGTTAGGCCTCTTTAAAAAAACTAATTGGACCCTCTTTGGAATGTGGCCCCCTCCGAATCTCTCAGTCCGGGTTTGCTGAGAGCTTACTAACAAAAACTTGTCAGGCTCTAAACAGTCTTTCTATAAAATGTCTTTGTATGTTTTTATATTCCGTTTCAGAAACGTATCCACGTTGACCACGTTTAAGGAATGACAAAACGCCGAAATTGAGATTAGAATCTTCCAATAAAATTGCTGGTAAATTGCTTCATTAAACTTCGTTTTTGTCTTAATGATTAAAGAGTCCTAAAGCTGCAACATATCCTACAGCTTGTATGCCGTTTAGCAGACACATAATATGACGGAATTAAAAATTTCAGCCTAATTCAGAATTTCAGTCAAATGAACTCAAACTTGTCGGTTGTTAAGCTTTCCTAAAACTTGTTTCTATGAAAAATTAGTTGAATTAAAATAACCTATCGGCAGCAATTTTAAGGGGAATCCCTTTATCTCCTTGTAATAATAATCCATAGTTTTGCTTTAGTTTTTTTATTTTATTTTACGATATTCATGAACAGATATCCTATTTTAGGGAGCAAAAATCAAAGAGGCATCCAATTTTGAATCCGTATATACTCTAGGAAGGAAAATTACATTTTATTGCTTTGCTGAAGGCACGCCCAGGCCGCACATCACTTGGATGAAAAATGGAATTGAAGTACATTCGCATCCCTATTTTCAAGTATGTAAAGAATTCTCTTCTATGAATCTTATTACTTTCTTTAGATTCCTAAGAACGTCTGAGGAGGTTAAGAATTATTTACAACAGAGTCATTGTCAAGCACGTCAATTGTCGTTTTTTTCATTATTCTTTTTATTATTACTTATTTATATCGAAGTGGAGAGCGTGGACTACAACTCTCATTCGCGTAAAGTATCATTTACACTTTATTGAACCCTTCAAAAAAGTGGCAGTTAAACCAGCATTCTCATAAACTTAACCGTGACCCTCAGGCTCAAAACAGCATTCTCGATAGAGGTAAATTAAGATTTCAGTTAGATTTTGGAGTTTATTTCAAAAACTTTTGTGCGTTTTTGGGGCTATGTTACGAAATGAAGTTGGCTAATTTTAGGGATTTTCTGATTAATGTGAATTAGCGGATTTCGCCAAAAACTTTAGGATTTAGCTGAAATATTAACTGCTGAAACTTTCCGAAGCCTTCATTCAACTAGATCAAGTACTTTATTCTTAAGTATAAAACGAAAATTTGTTTGGAACACGTTTTCTTTTATCTGAAACTTAGATACAAATGAAAAATATTAAGAAATAAGAGAAATAAAAACAATGGATGTTTATTTCCCAAAAATCAAAATTCCACGAGAATGCTGTTTTAAGTTGTGTGGGTGTGTGTAAGCGTCCCAGTTTAACAGGAGCCCTTGGGGTGGTGGAATCATATTTAGTCTATATTTAATTTCTATCTAGGTTTACTCTGGCATGCCTGACGGGATGGCATCAACGGTTTTACCGAGAATTTCCTTTTTCTGAGCCTATACAGGGCTATATTGGAGACCAGTGCACCCATATTGTAAAACCCTTTGGTAATTTTTCATCCGGACATGTTCGAGTAATTCAGGGTCGATGGAAATCGGATACAGACAGCACATCCTTCGCGTCGGTGGCCAGCGTCTAACCCCCCCCCCCAGAAAATACCCCCCGGAAATACCCCACCGGAAATAAACCCCCGCGGAAAATACCCCCTCTCGCCCCCGTGGAAGATACCCCCCGGTAAATACATCCCCCTCAGAAAATACCTCCCGTGGAAAATAAGGCTTTCCAAATCTGAGAATTTTATTTGAGTTTTTTTTTTTTTCGTAGGGAGAAGGAATATTAGTACTTGTGTACTATGCGCCAGTCACTCAAGTTTACGCGGTGTAAAACTGGAGAACAAATCGGGTTTTTCGTTAGTTCCTTCGTTACTTTAGAAACAAACTTGGTCTATAGATTTGAACATTAAGGGATGGGGTAAAGTATAATGGGTCTGCATGCAAAATGTGCTAGGTACAATTATTGCGCACATTAGGTAGATAGATAGATAAGTGTATTTAAAGCCAAATACACGGCTATGAACACAATAAAATAATATAAATGAAAGGCATAGATAACATAAACTTTGATCAGCGATCATCATAAAACACTTAAATGAAACACTAAATTAACCTAATAATAGTACTTAATACCTGGAAATACGGCCATTGAAAAAAAAAACACATAAGACTTGAAAAAAAAAACACTTAAATGAAACATTACATTTACTTTATACTGATATGTATATTTTTTTTTTTTTTAGTTAACAAAATTTCCAGATACCTTACTATTCTACAAATAAACTGAGGCGACGTACTATTTAAGACACCTGGAAGCACCAACTCATTTTTTTTAAATATCCCTTCCCTTATCGTAGAGAGCTCTGGCCCCGGCTCAAGCAATGCACCAAATAATCTTCTTTAATTCTGCAAAGCGGGCAAATATATCTGTCTTCCTTTAAAATATCTTTTAAATCTTGGGCTAATTGGCAGCCAATTAGCCCTGAGCTGGATCCACAACGTCAAATAGCTAGTGGGTAAATTCAGCTTACGGTAGAGCTCCTGTTCATAAACTACCTTAACATCTTTATAAGACTCTAATGTTTATGATTTTGTTTTTCTCCTCACTCCATTTTTGGATCACTTGATTCTCTAGTACTATCTTAATCTCATTCTCCCAATTTGAATTTGTATCCCTTGTCCTCTACCTTCATAGCCTTCATTCCAAGAAAAAGAAAACCCTGTTTTGTCAAAAATGTCTTTTATTTTTATTGACCATTATCTTTTTTCCCCTGCGAGAGTAAATCTTCATAAGCTGCATTAAGCAGCCTGTCATTCTGTAACTGGACAACTCTCAACGTACATGTAGAAATTTAGACTATTAAGTGGTTTTTTAGTGGCCATATACCTAGAAAGAATTGTTTTCTGACTTCAAACTGTCCAAATAATTTACCCCCCTTCCTTATGTCAAATATATAGCCCAAATTATATATTCCCCATATATTCTGTAATTTGTATTTGTCTTGTCCCGTGCTAAGCTGAAAAAAAACTAACGAAGAAACCAGTTTTTTTCTTGAGTTTTACGCAGCGTAAACTTGAGTAAATGGCACATAATACACAAGTACCAAAATTCTTTCCCTCTACGGAAATTAAAAAAACGAAACTCAAATAAAATTCTCAAATTTGGAAAGCCTTATTTTCCACGGGGGGGGGGTATTTTCCGGGGGAGGTATTTTCCGGGTGGGGGGCTATTTTCTGCGGGTATATATCCTGGGAGTGTTATCTTCCGGGGGGATAATTGCCGGGAGGGGGTAAACGCCTAGAACCCTTCGCGTCACCATAATAGGTGCCGTGGAAGCGTAATGAGAAAACGCTGCCGTAACTTCGATGAAGATCCTGCATAACCTTTTATCTTGGTCTGGAAGGGCTCTGAATAAGGAAGTTTTATTTATACAATTGAGTTATAGAAAGTGTACATCTTTCCTAAAAAAAATCATCGCAATTCAACGAGATCCTTCGTAGTGACACGAAGGATGTCCAGTCTGTAAACAATTTTATGCCGGTCTCCTTTAACGTACCCGATGAGATGATGTGAGCGGTTTCCGAAGGATTTCCTTTTTTGGTGACAATCTGAAAGGACATAGCATACGCCACTGCAGTGCAAGATCTTCGAGAATTCGATACTCATATTATAAAATCCTTCCGTACAATTTTTCCTGACATGTTGCAGTACAGAAATTGACAAAAAAACGACACCTTTTGCATACTCACAGAGGCATATTTACAACAACAACAACAAAATCGGTAATAGCTAATTTTGAAGTTTCTAATAGTACATGGGTGTTGTTTTTGCTTTCTAATGCAGACTCATGGCACCATAGGTTAAGCGATGACGAGTTTGGTCGCAACAATTACACAACTACCAGCTGAATGGGTAGTGGGAATCAGAAGAATTCTCTATAACATCTATTTTACCGTAATTGAAAAGAAATTTGCTTTTCTCCGGCCTCTTTCAAACCATTGTCATGCAAAGGATGTTATTTCATACACAAAAAAGTTACATTCTAGCCCTAATGAGCTAGATATAATCAGCTCGATTTGTCATTCAGTAGATATATCGACTAGAATAACTTCTTTTGTTCAACATAGTGTTGGCTCGTACCATCTCAAACCAGCTTGTGCGTCAAGTCTAAGACGTCCGGCAGAAGTCCTCCATTGCTGCTCCGGAACAGTATAAGCCTGAATGTCACTTTTGTATGGGATTTTACACTATTCATTACTTCTCAAGAATAAAGAGCGGGAAGATCCTTGCTCCATGGGCACTAGTATAGATTTCAGATCTATTGGTTTTCAATATGGAAAACAAATATTAAAGACGATAAAAGCTAAAATGTAGACTGTTAAGCAACATGAAATAGCTATGAGCAGATTGAGATGAATTACATACTAATACCCGCAGTCTTTTAAAGGGTTATTCCTATCTTGAGCTAGCTTGCATAATTACGGCAAAATTCAAAATGGAAATTTTGGTGAAAAATATTGCTCATAGAACAAAATCTAACATCCTTTTAGTTACACTACGATCCTCGTAGGCGTTTCGAAAGAAAAAGCAAGTGAGATGATATCCAACTTTAATGAATAGCTATTCCCTTAACGTACAAATTGGGCTTAACGGATTTAATTTTAAGATTAAATATACATCGGCAGAATCCTTTGGCAGAAGCTTTGCTTTTCAAAACTAGAACTGAACGCTAGATGTATATATTGTCGCTCGGTCACCATCAAAACTAGCAGCCGGTCTTAAAGTTACGCTCCACCGGCCAAACCTAGTGTCTGGCTAGTGTTCAAAGGTAACAATACCTTTCAACAATATTCATGATAATTCCTCCTCAATCTTCATTATGATGGATCTTCATTAAGGGATATTGGGCCTGAAAAGATTTTTTTGTGGCATCAGCCCATGCCCTGGAAAATTCCTCAGATTTCCTCTCTTCCCTTCCTAATCTCATTCCGCAAGTACAAAGGTTGAAATTCTGTAAAATCTTTCCTTTCCCCCTCTTTTTCACTACGAAAATTCATCGTCTAAATATGAAAGAAAACCATAAATCAAATACTTAGGAACTTGTTTTTTTTTTCTTCAGTAACGCGCCACACAATCCATTTTCTTCGACACTAACTTGTTCAAACCCCAACATAGATCGTAAGAATCCCCTACAGACCTTGGCATTATTTTCCAACTACTTACATTTATGTTTCTAGATACACGAATGGTATGTCAAACATAATGGGATCAAATCAAAAATGGAAATAGATCCAGCAACACAAAAAGATGCCGGATTTTACGAGTGCGAAGCAGAAAACAAATTTGCGACGGATAGAAGAGGATTTAGAACGGACTATGTATCAAAGTTTGTGGACTGAAAAAGAGGAATTATTATAATGCCACGAAGAGCATCGAACTGTAAATGTTATATAAATATTTTGTACGCCTTTTTATCTAATATACTTGACGCAACTTATAAACAAAGAGACAGAAGGGAGGATTCTTATTAAATATGTTGTTGCTGTTTTCTTCCATTGCACTGTTGTCCTCTTTGAACTGTTAAATAGAGGTAAAGGTGTGAAGTTTACCGAGAGAGAAACAGAGTTTACTAGTAAATAATGTTGCGACTAAGCAACTTCTCGTTCATTTTACTTGCTTAAAATTTCATACAAAAGGACCAATCACGCTTTGAAGCAAATTTTTTAGTCTTTTTAAGCCATATCTCTCTTTCTCTTTTATTGAACTCTGAAAATAGGAAGTGAGGAAAAGAATATTTCGTCGTCTTCAATATACAGAAAAGAAAAACAAATTAAAAAACCTGAGCAACAACAAAAATGTCTTTCATTATAGACTGCGCCAGAAGCTATATTCCATTTGATGTTTCTGAGCAAATCAGTCAAAAATTTTCGAAAGT
The DNA here is from genome assembly GCF_049724085.1 of Artemia sp. Qi Xiang Cuo. Taxonomy (NCBI): domain Eukaryota; kingdom Metazoa; phylum Arthropoda; class Branchiopoda; order Anostraca; family Artemiidae; genus Artemia; species Artemia sp. Qi Xiang Cuo. The sequence goes on from NC_142806.1 coordinate 24,758,010, forward strand.
TCGGACAAATGGACACTGGAAATGCTTGCACCAAAACTGATGGTTTTCTTCGTTAAAATTTTACCAAAAAAATGAGAAAAAGAACACAATTTAAAAACGACAATTGTTTTATTTAGATCTTCTGAAACAGCTTTCAAAGACAGTTTTGCAGATCCCACGAAAAATTCAATTTTTTCCATTAGAAAATTAATTGCTAGCATTTGGACATTTGTATTAAAATACGAATCAGTACATTGGCTTTTTCTCCGGTTGAAGGCTTCACAAAAAGCTTTTTGAGAAAAAGAACATAAATAAGGAACGAATTTTATTTTTATCTAAATCTTCTGGGACAACATTCAAAGATAACTTCGCAGATCTTGCGACAGATTCAACTATCAATCAGAAAATCAATTACGAGCATTTGGCAAACCCATTGTGATACAAAAACTGACGAAAATTATTTCTAATCATTCCAACACAAAGGGAAACGTGTGGAGTTTTCAGTCAAAATTCGAATTTTTTTTTGTCAATATGTACTCCAGCAGTATATTTTGATTTTTAAATACTAGTTCACAGCCCATAGTTATCTCTACTTAAGCAAGGGCGCAAGGGGAGGTCAAAGACAGATCCCACTCCCTATAATACCAAAAATATCAAAAAGTACATTGAAATGTTCTTATCACAATATAAATGATTTTACAGAGAAATATTTTCTTTCTACTCCCTCCTCCAGAAATACATATGCAGCGAAAACTGCCCCCCTCCATAGACACCATATAAAAAACATATTTCAGGACATGCATTAAAGGTGTCAATAGTAACACAAACATTTTTAAACTGTAGATACAGTGGACCGAAACGATTCTCCATTCTCTTAATCCGTTCCCCACGTTACGTTTCCTTTGTGGATAAAAAGGGTTGCAGGCTGTATGAGGCCAATTGGCGTAGCTCATATAAAATAAGCTTGTTAGACCCCTCCTCAGCTTGAAAAAAAAGTATAATCTCTATTGAAGTGTTTGCTATATACGGTCCAGATCTGTTCACAGCCAAGACTGGGCCTTGGAGGCAGATTTTTTCGCGTCCTTTCCAAATTAACTTCTTTTGAATGTAACCGATAATAAACTCATCGTATCGTAACAGCGGCTCTAGGTTTTAAAATCAAATAAAAAAAAAACAAGTTTTTATAACTGAAAGTAAGGAGTGACATTAAAACTTACGGCGAACAGAGTCTATCACTAGTACAAAATGCGCGGACCCCTTCTGAGTGCCCCGGACTTTCCGCTGGTGCTAGGCTCTTTCTCACAAATCTACTTTTTATAACAAATCAAAAATTTAGCGTAAAGAGCAGGGCGTTGAGGAGGGGACAGGCTCTTTCATACACGGAATAATTTCTGTTCGTTTTAAGCTTTAATGTCGCTCCTTACTTTCAGTTAAAAAAAACTTGTTTTTTCTTATTTAATTTCTGAACGTTTTGGAATTAATGCAGGTTTTGAATTTGTTTCACCGTATATGAACAATTAAAACGAAATTTGCAAATTAATTTTACTTTTTTTTAACTAATAATAACCTTATAATAACCTAGGTTTGATTTTTGTTCCAGTTATTTAAGAATGACTCCTAATCACAAAGGCTGTTTGATTAGAATAATAACCTCTTTAAAAGTAAAAAAAACTTTAGCGTAAGAGCGAGCTATTGAGGAGAGGCAACCCTCCACAAATACCTAATATTTTCTGTTCGTATTAAGCTGATTACCGCGTATTAAGCTGCTTGAGATAAAATTAAACGCTAAAATTGACCGAAAAATAACACTGACAAATTACTGTTTATATCGGCCATTATCTAACAAAATGCGAACTTTAGCATAAAAAGCGAGGTATTGACGAGGGGACGAACTCTCTCACATAGGTAATACGAGGGAGTTCGCCCCCTCGTCAATCCCTCGCTCTTTACACTAAAGTTCAGATTATGATCTAATTCTTTAAGAATGAACCCTGAATCACAAAGCCCGGGTAATTAGAATAAATAGCTCTTTTAAAATTACTAAAAATACTTTAGCGTAAAGAGCGAGATATTGAGGGGGGACAAACACCCTCATATAAGTAATATTATCTGTTCGTTTTAAGTTCTAATGTTGCTCCTTACTTTCAGTTGAAAAAACTTGTTTTTTGTATTTAATTTCTGATTGTTTTTTAAATAATGCTGGAAAATCCAGCGCCCCCTTCATGTAAATTCTTTTACCCCATGAAAAATTCCTCCATAGAAAGATTCTGCCAACTAACCTCCCCCCCCAACCCCTTACCCCTACCAGAAAAAATCTGTCCTGAAAACGCCTGTATACTTCCCAATAATCAATACTATTATGTAAACAATGGGCGAAGTTCATAACTTACAGCCCTTCCCCCGGATACTGTGGGAGATTAAGTGGTCCTCAAAGACATAGTTATTAAGTTTTTTGACAATGCTGAACAAAATGATAATCTCAAAATTTTGATCCGGTTACTTTGGGAAAAAATGGGCGTGGGAGGGGGCCTAGTTACCCTCCAACTTTTTTGGTCACTTAAAAAGGGAACTAAAACTTTTAATTTTCGTTCGAATGAGCCCTCTCGCGACATTCTAGGACCACTGGGTCGATACGATCATCCCTGGAAGAAAAAAAAAACATGCATCCGTGATGTTTCTTCTGGCAAAAAAAAATACAAAATTCAGCATTTTTGCAGATACGAGCTTGAAACCTCTACAGTAGGGTTCTCTGATACACTGAATCTGATGGTGTGATTTTCATTAAGATTCTATGACTTTTAGGGGATGGTTCCCCCCTTTTTCGAAAATAAGGCAAATTTTCTCAGGCTCGTAACTTTTAATGGGTAAGACTAAACTTGATGAAACTTATATATTTAAAATCAGCATAAAAATCTGATTCTTTTGATGTATCTGTCCGTATGAAATACCATTTATTAGAGTTTCGGTTATTATTGAGCCGGGTCGCTCCTTACTTACAGTTTGCTACCAAGAACTGTTTGATTCAAAAACTAAACGCAATATTTTCCTAGCCCTCTCCTTCAACTATATTTGCCGGTTGTAAAGTAAAGCGTAATTATTACTATTGAATATAATTTTGTATCCATTGGTAAAATGAAAAATTAACAAATCCTGAAATATTTTTTTTCACTTTACACAAAGAGACAATGCACTAGACATCCTTTGAGGATCATGCCCCGTCTCAATGTCCAATCTCTTGCTATTTGTACGGCTATCCTATGATAAAACTTGCTTTAATTTCAAGCAAGGTCGTATCCAGGGGGGCGTAAGGGGTTTGACCCCCCCCCCCCCCAAAAAAAAAAAAATTGTCCGAACAGTAAAACGTAAGAATGAATAATAACAAATTTTTGACATGTTTCTAAAGTTTCCCCCCCCCCAGAAAAAACCCTTGTGTAAAACACCCACCCAAAAAAAATCCTGAATACGGCCCAGATTTCAAGTTATCATTTTTTTTAAACACGGTATAAAAATTAGAATCATCTTTTCCATGAGAGCTTGATTATTTGTGATAATTTTATTACATACAACCATCAAGTTAGATCCTGATAGGAGACGAATTTCGCTTGCATTACCGGATTTTACGTAATCAAACGGTTCGTGGTAACGAACCGTAAGTAAGGAGCGACTCGGCTCAATAGTAACTGAAACTCTAAAGAACTGGATTGCGATATCAATAGATACATCAAAAAAATCCAATTTTTATGCTAATTATACATATATAACTTTCATCAAGTTGAGCCATACCCATCAAAAGTTAAGCGCCTGAGGAAATTTGCCTGATTTTCGAAAAAAGGGGGGAAACCCCTAAAAATGATAAAACCTTAATGAAAATCGCACCATCATATTCAGTGTATAAGAGAACCCTACTGTAGAGGTTTCAAGCACCTATCTACAAAATGTGGAATTTTACATTTTTCCCAGAAGAAAGATCACGGATGCGTGTTTATTTGTTTTTTTTCCCCCAGGGGTAATAGTATCGACCCAGTAGTCCTAGAATATCGTGGAAGGGCTTGTTCGAACGGAAATTAAAAGTTCTAGTTCGCTTTTTAAGTGACCAAAAAAATGGAGGGTAACTTGGCCCCCTCCCACGCTCTTTTTTTCTCAAAGTCACCTAATCAAAATTTCGAGATAGCCATTTTGTTCAGCATGGTCGAAAATATTATAACTATGTCTTTTAGAATGACTTAATCCCCCGAAGTCCCCAGAGGGAGGGCTGGAAGTATGAACTTTACCCAATGTTAGCATATAGCATTGGTTATTGGGAAGTATACAGAGGTTGTCAGGAGGGATTTTTTCTGGTAGGTGGGGGGGGGGTTCGGGGGTTATAAGGGAGGATTTATACTTGAAGGAAGTTTTCATGGGGAAAGGGACATTGCTATGAAGGGGGCGCCGGATTTCCCGGCATTATTAAAGAAAAAGATCAGAAATTAAATAAAAAAAAACAAACAAGTTTTTCAACTGAAAGTAAGGAGCAACATCAAAACTTAAAACGAACAGAAAATATTATGTATATAATTGGGTTCACCCCCTAGTCAATACCTCACTCTTTAAGCCTATTTATTCTAATTAACGGCTTTTGTGATTAAGGTGTCATTTTTAAAGAATTGGTACAAATTACTAACTTTAGCGTAAAGAGCTAGGTATTAACTAGGGGGAGATCCCTCTGATATACGTATTATAAATCTATGAATATAGAAGTTCGTTACGTAAGTTAATTCGTAAGTTACAGATATCTATTACTAATAAAAACGTTCGCAAATAAAATTAAACAAGTTTCGAGAAAGCCATTTAACAAAATAAAAGTAAAATTAATATGAAAATTTTGTTTTAATTATTCGTGCACGGTGAGCCAAAATCAAAACCTGCATCAATTCAAAAACGTTCAAAAATTAAATAAACAAAAACTGGTGTTTTTTAACTGAAAGTAAGGAACGACGTTAAAACTTAAAACGAACAGAAATTATTCCTTATATGAAAGGGGCTGTCCCCTCCTCAACGCCTCGCTATTTACGCTAAAGTTTGACTTTCTCACCACTCTATTTTTTAAAACTATAAAAAACTTTAGCGTAAAGAGCGAGGCGTTGAGGAGGGGACAGCTCCTTTCATATACGGAATATTTTCTGTTTGTTTTAAGTTTTAACGTCGTTCCTTACTTTCAGTTAAAAAAACTTTTTTTTTTATTTAATTGAATGAAAAACGAATGCCTTTATTTGTACAAATATTCAGTTTACTTTCGTTTCGGATGGGCGTTGATTAATTCGTAATCCCGGCCGGCCAAACTTTGTTTAAAGTAAAAAAAAAACTTCCTAGTTGAAAAATATGCCATTGATAGTTCAAATCAAACACAAGGTATTGATAATCTTTTTTGGGATTTGTTTAATATTTAAAGTATTTCGTTGTAGAGAATTCCGCTGTCAATAAGACATACAAGTCGAATCTGCATAGCGATGTCGAATCCCCGCCGGCCAAATTTCTGTTAGAGTAAAAACTTAATTTCTTGTTTGAAAAATATGCCATTGAAAGTTTAAATCGAAGACAATGTATCGGCACTCTTCTTTAGAGTGGTATTCAAAAGAGTTTTTTCAAGGAACTTTCCAGGAAGATTTTAGAGAATTTCGCTGTAGCTCAGACATATCAGCTGGAATTCACGTGAAATACAAGTCGGCTAAATTCTTTTAAGAGTAAATAAAAAAAACTTCCTGCTGGGAAAATATGCAATTGAAAGCTCAAACCAAATAAAAAGTATTGCTACTCTTTTTGGACATGTATCCAAACGAATTTTTCAAGCAGCTTTTGACGAAGATTTAGAGAATTACACTGTCAATTAGAGACACGAGCCGAAATTCGCACAGCGACGTCGCTTGGTCATTTTCATTTGACAGACTTTGGCACCTCCTGTAAGAACTAAGCTTTATGGAGTATAAAGAGAAATAAAGATACTGAGCTCTTCTGTCTCTTGATTATTAGGTTATATGTTCGATTGATTGATACTACGGGGAGATGGAATCCATTGGGAAATATCGTAAAAACTCATAGAAACAAAACATGTCTAATAGTATACTAATGAAACTGAATTGTTACGCTTTATTATAAAGGTAATAAGCTGCGGATTGCAATTTACCATCTAAGGGATCTATAAAAACATAATGCAAAAAAAAATAAATATTAAAAATGTAATTTTATGCGACTAATGTTACCAAAATCTATTACACGAATTAATCAAGACAAGAATTAGAAAACATGACAGATATATCAAAACAAAAAGTACAACATTAGAACCGCCTTGTCCGAAACCCTTATATAGGAAATTACCTATAAAGATCATCGTTTGTTGACTATTTATTAAAAAGTTAGGTAGTCAAAACCACTGCAGCATCTACGGCGCACTTAAGATTCATTTTGCGAGCTGGGAGGGGGGGGGGGATGAAAACCGTCAGTATTGGGTTTTAGACCATGAAACAATCAGAATTTTATATTGCTCGACATATTGACCTCTATGGAAAAAATTGATCTTTTGTGGCATAAAATGACAGAAAATGCCCCTTTTCTCTTGTTAGTAACGATTGAGGGCTCAACACTGCTGAATGGGATTTAGAAGAAAAAAACGATTGGTACTATTAATAATTTGTATTCTGCGGAATTTGGCCCTACTTTTCCGTGGATCATCAATGGGAGGGGGGGCTCAAAAGGTCATGTTTAGAGTTTAGACCATGAAAATCGATTGAAGATATCTTAGAATTTCTTATCTCTGGCATTTTTACCCTCTTTGGGCAAATTTTGACATTTACTGGCACGATACGGAAGAATACACCACTTTTCTACGGCATAGATCTATTTAATCATAGGCAGCGCAATCGCGCTGCCTAAGTAAAGAACGATGTTGGCACAATGTTTTTTTTTCTCTCTTTCCATACCAGGGCACTTCGTATCGAAGGAGTTGTCGTAGAAACTTGGAAAAGGGCTCATTCGATTGGAAATTGGAACGGCTAGTGCCCTTTTTATTAGTCGAAAAGTGATTGGACGGCAACTGACCCCCCTCTCACGCCCACCATTTATCCAAACACATCCAATCAAAATTTTGAGATAGCCATTTTGTTCAACGTAGATGAAAGTTCCGGAAATTGGGTCTTCGAGAATGACCAGCCCTCCACCTCAGAGCCTTCAGGGCAAGGGCTACAAGTTAAGGCCTGGGGGCATATAAGGTTTTTTATTGAAAACTTTGTTGTAGAAACTTAAACAACAGTGCAGTCCATTGGAAACTCAAAGAGCTTGTGTCCTTTTTAATTTTCAAAATTGATTGGAGGACAACTAACCCCCTCTCACGCTCACCTTTTCCCCAAACACATCCAATCAAAATTTTGAGACTGCCATTTTGTTCAACGTAGTTCAAAGTTCTGGAAATTATGCCTTTAAGGATGACAACCCCCCCCCCCACAGCTCTCAGGGCAAGGGTTGTAAGTTATGCCCAGGGGGCATATGAGGTTTTTATGGAGAGTTGTCGTAGAAACTTCAAAAAGGGCTCTTTCATTGAAACGGGTAAAGGCCTTTTTAATAGTCGAAAGTTATTGAAGATCAACTAACCCCCCTCCGACGCCCACCTTTTCCCCAAACATATCCAATCAAAATTGTGGTATATTCATTTTGTTCAACGTAGTTGAAAGTTCTGGAAATTAGGTCTTTGAGGATGACAACCCTCCCCCCCCTCAACAAACCCTCAGGGCAAAGGTTGTAAGTTATGCCCTGGGGGCATATAAGGTGGCCAGAACATAATTTGCAGTTTACCGAAAAAATATTAATGTTTTTACTTTTATAACTTTAATAAATAAAATAATATTAACATTTTGATTACTAAATATCAGCATATGTATATTAAACTGACAATGCACATTCATTTGTATTTTTTTCAGTTAAATGCAAATTATGTTCTGGTCTTGGGAAGCATAGGGGTTTAGAGCCCTACTCATGTTAATTTTTGCTCGCTTTGAGTTTGACTCGGTTATTTATTGCATTTTATGTTCGTTTTGGGTTTCATTTATTTATCAATGCTGATTTGTGGTAGTTTCACACTTGGTAGATTATTTGATTTTTTTTTTGCTCATTGTTGGTTTAATGGAGTTTTTTACTTTTCTTTGAAAAAATTATTTTGTGGAAATTTTGTTTTAATTAATTACTTAAAAAGAGCACAAGATAGCGCAATTTCTTTTCAAATGAGCCCCCTCTCAACATTCACGATCACCGGTTCTATTCAGTCACCCCTGAGAAGTAAAGAAGAAAAAAAGGAAACATCAGTTTTTTTCATGCAAAAAACTGGTTTTCCTTGCTTCTCAAGGTGAGAGGTTGTATTTCTCTTGTTAGTTTCCCGCCATGGCGATTCCAATGGTGCAGTTTTCATTCCAATCTGACGCTGTTTTCGAGGAGTTTCATACTCTTTTTCGTAATTCCCATAATTTTCTCGCGTCAAATTATTATTATTAAGATTAATGGAAATAATAGTTACCAAGGCAATCTTTTCTCACTAGATAGGTTTTGTCAAAACGCGTTTAAAATTTTTGCTGCGATGGGCCGTGGTTCGATCTTTACTAGATTGCAGCTATAGCTGCAACCAGGATTTCCCTCTAGTTATCCCTAGATGCCACAGATTTCAAGCACACAATTCGTTTTTACGATCCGAATACTGTCTTTGTAGATCATCACAAAAATAGATTTTCAATCTTCCTCCAAGATGCACCTTTACAGGGCTTGAGTCCGATACAATAGACGTTGCTGCTTGTGTTGTTGCACCACTTCATGGGGCTTAATGCCAGAGGTCTGGTTTTTGTTTAGATACATTCATATTTCTTTTTCAATATAAACCCATCAATGGGATTTGTAACATAAAAAATACACAATAAAAAATGATACTGGAAAGGAAAAGCACCAATGAACCGAGCACTTACACCAGTTTTTTTTTTTTTTTTTATCTGCCTTCAGGGACGAAACGCAAACATAATTTTCCCAGCATAAGCACAATAAAACCAGCTTTAAAAAGCCTCGCCTTCATCTCTAGGGAAATATCTTAGTCCAAAGATAGAAATAAAAAGATTGCAAACCGAAATAACAAGAAATAGTCCCCCTCGCCTACTTCCTTTGACAAACGCTTAGAAACTAAGCTGATTACCCTTTTCCGACTGTGATCAGAACATTGGTCTGAAAATTCTACAAAATTTACAGATTAAAAAAAGAAGAAGAACGAATTTATATGGGCCCACATTCAATGGGGGAATAAAAAATAAAAAACAAATGGATTAGATAACAACGAAATTATTGGAAAAAAAACTAGAGACTTAAGGAAAGAGGCGAGGTCAGTCTGAGACGCCCAGACTTAAGTTATTTACTTAGAGCATTTTTCAACTGAAAGTATGGAACAACATTAAAACTTAAGACAAACAGAAATTATTCTGTATATGAGGAGGGCCAAGTTCTTAAAGAATTTGGCCAAAAAGTAAAACTTCAATCGCGGAAAATCCCCCTTGGAAATTCAAACCTGGTTAAATCCTTTCGGGAAATTCTCTCTGTGCCATCCTCTCCTCACTGAAAATCCCCCCCGGAAAATTTCCCTGAAAAATTCTCCTACTTTCAATTGATTTTTTTTACTTAATTTCTGGTCACTTTTCTTAATAAGCCCAGAATTCCCCCCCCTTCAATGAGAATTTTCATTACCTCCTCCCCCTCATAGAAATTTACCCTTCAAAAAATGTCTGTATATTTTCCAATAATAAATACTATATCTAAACCATGGATAAATTGCAAAATTACCCCCCCCCCCCAAGCAGAGTTCCTCAGGTAGAATTTCCATGGAAACGTTCCTCACCACGGAAAATCCTCTCCGTAGGGCCCCCTGGGGAAAATTTCTCTCGAAAAATTTCCGTATATTTCCCAGTAAGAAACACTATATGCAAATAATAGGCAAACTGCATAACTTACATCCCTTTCCCCAGGGCATGTGGAGGGAGGGTCATGTCATCCTCAGAGGCATAGTTATTGGACCTTTCGATTATGCCGACTTAAATGGCAATCTCAAAATTTTGAACAGGCGTCATTGGGGGAACAAGGGATGTGGGGTAGCTATTTACCCTCCAATGTTTTTGGTCACTTAAAAGGGGCACAAGAAATTTTAACTTTCATTCAAATAAGCCCTCTCCCAATCTTCTAGGACCATTGGTTCGATGCAATAACCCCTGGGGAAAAAAAATAATAAACCCATACGTGGTCTTTCTTCTGGCAAAAAATGCAAAACTCCACATTTTTGTAGAGAGGAGTTTGAAACCAATGCAATAGCGTTCTCTTATATGCTGAATCTGACGGTGTCATTTTCATTAAGATCATTTGACTTTCTGGGATTGTTTCCCCCCTTTTTTAAAAATCAGCCACATATTCTCAGGTTCGTAGTTTTTGATAGGCAACATTAAACTTGATTAGTTTTATATATTTGAATTTTTTTTTTTTTTTTTTTTTTTTTTTTTTTTTTTTTTTTTTTTTACAGAAGATGCTTTGTTCAAATGTTAATTTTAATTTCTGTTGACGATGGTCATTCCTTTACGCGATGATTTCAATGCCAAACAGCATTAAACATCCCCCTCCCCTCCCCACCACAAAGAAAAAGGTATTTCCCATATCCGCTGCAATTCATAACTGTTTTTTTTAACGTATAGCATAATTAAATAACTATTTTACGAAAATTATTTTGATGCAAAGTAGCGATATCCTAATTTAATACAAGAAAATCAAATGATCCAGGATTTTTTCCCCATGTGAATAAAGAAAAATTAATTACAAACAGTCAGGAATAGTTACACCCATAAATTAGATAAAGAAGAACAAATCTCATTTCTTAAATAAGCTGGATCCCCATCACGTATAATAAAAAAGATGAGACTCAAAATTAAGAGGAGACTTCTAATCCCATTATTTGAAGATTTAGTGTTTTCACATGGCAGGACACCTCAATTTCTTGACAAAAATATTACAAGCATCAAATCCTAGGATTTTAGGAAGTCATTTATTGAAAAATCAATTCAGAATTAGAAATGAAAAGCAATTTAACGCCAAATCGTTAGTCTAAAAAAAAAAGATTGAAAGAGCATATAAATTTTATATGCCTATGGAAGTCTATGCATGAGCAGAGCTGGAAAATTATAGAATCTGGAGCTGGAAAGAGCTGGAAAATCAAATCAATAATCAGAATGGAGGGATATTGAAACGCTGAATATTTAGTCTAAGGCGAAGCAAAAAAAAATTAGCCCATAAATTTCAGTAGATATCCTAACAATTCATACACAAATAGTAGAGGTGGTAAAGCAAAAGTTTAAGCTGAATATATTTATGAAGGGGGGGGGAGGATTTTTAGCAATTCTTTTCAGTTTTCAACTAAGCCCTGCAATGAGCCTTTGTGCTACATTATCAGTCACAGAAGTAGAGATACAGAGTACAGAGGTAATGCCCTTGTTTAGCAACCATAAAAAGACCTTTTCAAACAGTTCCTGTAACTAACTATAAGTCAGGAGCGACTTGGCGCAATAGTAGCCAAAACTCTAAAATTCGGAATTTCTATATCGATAGATACATCAAAAGAATTGACTTTTTATGCTAATTCCAACCATATAAAGCACATTAACTTTAATGTTACCCATCAGAAGCTACGAGTCTGAGTAAACGTGCCTGATTCTCGTAAAAGGGGGAATCACCCACAAAAAGTCAAGGAGTCTTAATGAAAATCACATAGATCAGATTCAGCATATCAGAGAACCCTAATGTAGAGATTCCAAGTTTATATTTGGAAAAATGTTGAATTTTTTATTTTTCAGCCAAAGAAAGGTCACAGTGCGTTTTTTTCCCCAGAGGTGATCGTATCGAGCCAAAAGTCCTAGACGACTGCGAGATAGGTCATTTGAACGAAAATCAAAAAGTCCCAATGCCCTTTTAAAGTGACCGAAAAAGATTTAGGGACACCTAGCCCCCCTCCCAAGCCCATTTTTCCCAAACACATCCGATCAAAATCTTAACATGGCCATTTAATTCAGCATAGTCGAAAGGTCCTTAAACTATGCTTTTGGTGATGACACGACACTCCTTAGTCCCTGGAGAAAGGGCTGTAATTTACGCAGTTTGCCTATATTGTTCACATATAGTATTTGTTATTGGGAAATATACGGAAAATTGTCAGGATAATTTTCTGCAGAGGGGGGTATTTTGGAAGGGAGAATTTTCCGTGGGGAGGAAAGCATCTGAGTGAATTTTCTCGGAGAAATTTTACACGGGGTGGGGGATTTACTGGCATGATTTGAAAAACAGCCAGGAATTAAATATAAAAAAACTTTTTTTTTTCAACTGCAAGTAAGGAGCAACATTAAAACATAAAACGAACAGAAATTAATCTGTATATTAGGAGGGCTGGCATGTCTTCCAACTCTCGCTCTTTACGTTAAGTTTGACTTTTTGTCTTGATTCTTTATGAAAGACTATTCGAACACAAGGGGCTTTGATTTAGAATGAGAAGCATTGTTAAACAACATTAAGACTTCAGCGTAAAGAACGAGGGTTTGGGAAGGGGCAGCACCCCTAATGTACAAAATAATATTGTTCGTTTTAAGTTTTAATGTTGCTCCTTACTATCACTTGAAAATACTTTTTTTTATTCAATCGTAAGAAAGAAATGCCCGATTTGAGCCAACATGTGCCCGATTTGAGAACCTCTCTGATAATAGAGCAGCCAAAGACAGGCTGTAAAGATCAAATCCCAAAGCACTTTCATGCTACCTACTTAATTTTCCTTTCAAACTAGGCTAATGTAGGAACCCATAAAACCATCAGAATCATCATCCAAAATATCATAATTTTTGTACGCAAACTACTTAAAATTGGAAATGTGGAATGGAGATGGAAATTCAAGCTCTAATGATGAACTTATAGTTACTCCAGCAAGATGGCTAATGACAAAAAGACGTGTGAAAAGCGGCTTTCACACTACGTACGTAATTTCCTATGTTATGTGATTAAGCTATATTACGTTAAGCATAACCTATCACACTTAAACAGGTCCTTTCACACTAAGCTTACGTTAAAATCCATGAAACCATCATAATCATCGTCTAAAATCATCACAAGAGAACTATTCAAAACTGAAAAATGGAATGTATAAAGAAATTAGACTATATGAATTGTTTTTTTTTGTGTGTGTTAGTGTGTTTTTTTTGTGTGTTTTTTTTTATTTTAATTGTTAGTCTAAAATCTGATTTTGATGTGTGGAATCTATAAGGGTATGAAGATCACCTTTTTCATTTGGCAATATTGTATAGAGAGAAAAGAGTTACGTTATGTTTTATTGCTGTTTGATATTTTGTTTTCTGTTTTTCTTTTATTAATGAATCTTGTCTTAGATTCAAGCTCTAATCAAGTGTGAAAAGATAACTAGGAAAACATTATTAATTCGTTTTCAAAATTTGCACTTCGGTGTAGGCTTGAGAAGATATGTGATCCCCATCCTTTACTGGTATCCGAAATCATTACTTATCCTGAGGCCAACATAATTTCAATGATTTAAAGAACATGAAAATTGGAACTTAGATTGTTACGACGTTAAAAAATGACTATCGTATGGAGATTATGACTCACAAATTCAGACAATTCAAACTGGGCATATTAGGAGTTTCAAAAACTCATATCCCAGGGGTAGGAAGCATGAAATCAGGTGATGTAGAATTTGTTTACTCAGGCAGGAAGGACAGGGTACATAGACAGGGAGTAGGTATCATGATGACAAAGTAAGCTGCTAAGTCTTGTTTGGGCTGGGAAGGTATTAATAGCCCCTGTATAACCGACTGACGGAGATACTAGTGACTCAGATGAATTTTACTTAAAGTTTCAGGAGCAAATAGACAGGGTCTCATGTATAAATATGATGTTTTTACTAGGACATTTTAACGCCCAGGTCGGTAGAAATAGGAATAGATGGTATCCTAGGCTAGGTAAATTTGGTGTAGGAAAAAAAAACAGTAACGGCTATAGACTTTTGCAATTTTGCAGGCATAACAATCTAGTTATAACCAATACGGTGTCTGCTCATAAAATGGCCCATAAGTTAACATGGTATTCACATGATGGTAAGACAACAAACCTTATTGATTATGTTATAGTAAACCGGACACTGGCAGGATCAATACAAGATACTATGGTATATAGGAGTGCTGTTGCTGATGTTAAAAGTAAAGATCACCATCTAGTAGTGTCTAGGGTTAATTTGAAGCTGAAATTTTGGAAGGGTAACTACCTACCGGGAAGTTATGATGCTGGTAGACAACAAGATGAGAATTTGAGAGGAACTATCCCGGAACAGTTGAGTGCTAAACATAAGAGTTTAAAATTTGACAATGCGGAAGATGGTTGGAATAATTTTAGAAAAAAACAATTTGTGAAGTTGCTGATGGTGTCTTAGGGAACAAAGTTAGGACTGCAGCAAGGAATATTAGTGAAAAAGCTTTATGTTTAATAGTGAAGAGAAGGGTCTTGTACAAGAATTATCTGAGTGATAGATCATATGAAAACAAAAGGAATGTAACGAAAGTGGAGAAAGCATTAAAATATGAACTAAGGAGATGTGAAGTGAAGGTCATGGATAAGGTTGCCGAGGATCTGGAAGATGCGGCTAGACGGCATAATAGTAAAATATTGTAATGGAAAGTTAATAAATTGAGAGGGAGTAGACAATCCGGATCTGTCCCAGTTAAAGATAGGAACGGGGCCGCAATTAGTGATAAGCAAAGAGTTAAAAAGAGATGGGCAGAACATTTTGAGAATGAGCTAAACCAGTTGCAAGAAAAGTTGCAAGAAAAGATATAGAGGAAAATGAAAAAGTTTGTTATACCTTGGATGTGAAAGATTTGTTTTGTGAGGAAGAATTAGAGACAGTACTAAAAGGATTAAAATATAATAAGGCTCTAGGTGCTTATAGTGTGGTAAATGAGTTTCTTAATTATGGTGGCTCTGAGGTTAGAAAAAAGTTGCTGAAGATTATGAATATGATTTTTGAATAAAGGGGAAGTACCTAACGATTTTAGAAAAACCGTAATTAAACCACTGTATAAGAAAGGTGCTAAGAGTAAGTGTATTAACTATCGAGGCATTAGTCTGGTCTCTGTAGGTTGCAAAGTACATGATACTTTTTAGACTGAGAGATACTGTAGGCAAAGTTTAAGAGAAGAACAGTGCGGTTTCAGACAAGGTAGAGAATGTGTCAAGCAAATTTTCACTCTCAGGTTATTAATTGAGAAGTGCCTGAGTTGTCAAACACCTTTGTTACTCAGTTTCATAGATTATAAGCAAGCGTTCGATTCTGTTGATAGAAGAGCATTAGCAAAGGTAGTTTCCTTGTATGGTATACCAGACAAATACATAAAGTGATTAGTGGAATGTACGAGAATAACACTGCTGTGGTTAAGGTAGGAAATGAGGTTAGCAGCCGGTTGTGTATTAAATCAGGAGTTAAGCAGGGTTGTGTTCTATCTCCCTTTATATGGATCATTTAGATGGACTTTGTCTTAAGGAGCACAGGAAAGGCAATGGGAGACCATGGAATCAAACGGGGAGGAAAAACTCCCTGGACTTAGATTTTGCTAACGATTTAAGCATCCTAGATGAAAGTGTGAGCAAAATGAATGAACTTTTAGAGGTTTTGCAAGTTCAGGGTGCTAAAATAGGTTTGAAAATTAATTTCAAGAAGGCTTAAGTCACTAAGGCTAGGAAATAAGTGAAGATAGAAAGGTGACGTTGGGTAACAAAAAGATTGATCAGGTGGGCAGCTTCACTTACCTTGGTATTATTATTAGTAAAGACGGTGGGAGCAGTGAAGATATTAAAAGTAGAATAGCCAAGGCTCAGGGTGTTTTCTCACAGTTAAAAAAAGTTTGGAAGAATAGACTGGGATGGAGGAAGACCGTGTGTAGCTGTGTTGACCTCTGATGGCTTGGTGCTACGGTGAGTTGTTAGTAGTAGTAGTAGTAGTAGTAGTAATAAGCATTTTGTTACGTTTGTTTGAGTCAGACATTTTAATTTTTTTTTGGGGGGGGGGGTCAAACCATGTACCGGCTCCCACCCCCTCCTCTGAATACAGCCTTGCCTAAAAGGCATAACACGGAGTACACTAACTCCAGGCTATGAGTATTTCAGTCAACCTATCAAATGTTTAAGGTATATCTCACTGTAGCCTACTCTAATTTGATATGCCTTTTATTAATAAAAGATCATCTCAATAAGAAATACATTGCTTAGAAAATTAAAAAAAAATTTGCTTTTCTTTAATGATTGGAAAACAACTTTCAGCTTAACAAATACTTCTTTTTCGTCTAACTCGAAAAAACTTTTTTTCCCAAGGAAACTTGATTCGCAATAACGCTACAGTATTTAAAAGTAAGTCCCATCTTCCAGTTTAAGTAAACAGAACTTTGAAAACGAATTCAATCTTCTACGTCTTTTTAGGGGAAATATTCTTTAGAACCATGCCTTTCAGCAAAGAACTCCCTTAGTGTAAACATTCGCCAACTATTGAGAAAGACCAAGAGCTTATAAATTCAGCAAGATAATTCTGCAAAGTAAAACTTTGACACAAGTTACGAAATTGACTGACCAATCAAACTGCGCCGGTCTTACTTGAACTCTATTTCCCAGAAAGGCCCCTTCCGCATGAATAAGTATCAGTCTTTGTTAATGTGAAGTTTCTTTCAAAGAGAATGCAGAGAGGCAAGTATTGAAAATAACTAGTTTAAGTACGGAGGTCTTAACTGAGGAGGGGGGGTGGAAGTAATGCGTCCTCCATAATATTTGGGAGGAAAGAGTCATGATTTCTTTCAGTTATAGCTTCAGTTTCAACCTTAAAACTTAGTTTGCAATAGTTTTACAGCAATCTTAGCACTTTGATAGCTGTTGACGACCAAGCACATTAATCAGACGTGATTTTCCAAGTGTGATATTCTTTGCAATCAGGCACATCAGCAGGAGAGGGTGGATCCTTGGGTCCGTTCCCCTACCCCAAAATCGCGGGATTATTCTGATTTGTCCCATATTTCCTATAATGTCAACCAATGTATTGCGCCCGATTCGAAGATGTATCCCCCCTCCCAAAATTGAATACTTGGCAGCCCTATGTGCCGGATCACGGTTCGTCGATTCAGTTGTTCCCATGTTTGCTATTTTGTTTCAATAAAAAAAGAAGAATAAAAATAGTATGATAAAACACGTGCTGTTAATTCGCGTGTTAAAATAAAGATTGAGCAATATACAATTGATATCACATAACTATTTTGGGCGGTTCAGTGTTAAAGGGAGCAAAGTATGGCTGTTACCGCCAAATCCAAAGTACCAATGCACAAAATGTCTAGCTAAATGCTTCCTAGATTATTGACCAAAAGATTTTAGAAAAATATAGGGCTTCATGAAGATGCTATTTCGTTTCGGAGCAGCACCTGGCTTCGCTTTTATTTATTGTTATCACCTTTTATCATAACCGGAGGGGGGGGGGCTATCGCCAGTTCTGACATATTGCGAATTTGAGAAGTGTACTTCTTTGTCAGGTTGGCAAAATGTTGGAAAGTTTTCACTAATGTTTATACCAATTCCAAGGATTTTCAGAGGAGCCTAAATGAAGTTCTTTTCAAATACCCTAAGACCACCTTTGTCAAAATTCCAAAATCCATAAGTGAGATTCCCACCATCCGTAATTGAGTACACGCTGAGTCTGCTCAGTGACAGGAGTTACGAAACGTCAAGTAGAGTTCAAGGGTAAAACGGTCAGAGTAGTTGCGACTACGAGTGCTAGAATTTTTTATCCTGACTTTAGTTCAACTATAGTAAACTAAAATCCAAGGCCCGAACGCACTATAGTTCACTTTTTTTCAATTTTTTTTTAACTTCATTAACAGCAATGCTGAATCCACAGTCTTTGCAGTTTGTGCAACGGTTTTAGTTATTATAATTTCCTTTTGGTACTACCCGTTAATTTCAGAAAAATGCACCGTAACACCCTATACGTGTGGAATATTTCAGATAATATAATTTTTTGCTTCGTTTAACACGTTGGTGTCGAAGTAGAACATTAGAAAGGAAGTTTGACCTGTTTGATACACTGATTCAAGTCAATGGTCTCTTGAAGCTCTTTGTGTGAGAACTTTGAATTTTATGACGTGATCTTTTTACATAGAGTTTCAGTCTTTTGTCTTGATTTCTATTTTTTCCACTCTATATCGTTGCTTTTACTTTTGTGGGTGAAGAATAAATAAAAAAAAAAGTAATTGAGTGCAAATGTCATAAAATAAACGCTTCTGAAGCATCCTGCCAGGCGTTTACTCAGCTTTAAAGGGGCCTATAAGCAGAGCTGTTCCTAAGGTAGGTGGTGCCTGGAGGAAAATTAATTACAGCGCACCCCTCCCAGCTCAAATACAAGAAAATAATCGTAATCAAAGTGAAAAATTTGATCAAATTTGGCAACCCCACAGACGAAAACCCCAGCCACATCACCTGGGGCAGCTTGCCCCAGTTGTCCCCTCCCCTTGAAAAGTTCTGCCTATAATAGAGCTAAATTACGAAAATCATGAAAAATGCCAACATTCTAGGTCCAGGTGACCAGTGGCGCCGTTTGGAGGGGGGCAAGATGGAGGAAAATTGCCTCCAAAAATTTAGAGAAAAAATCACAACAAAGCCCATGTCCCTTGACTCTCCTGATGTGGACCCTCTACCCCCCCCCCCGCCGCAAAAATGCGGCATGCTGATGACTACTAAGGAAATGACCCAACCCAACTTAAATCCAAGATAAAAGTACAAAACTCTCAGGCTTCAGTTGACTGAAGACAGAAGGGGAAAATTGTTTTGTTTTTTGTTTATTAATCCAATCACATTGGTTCTTTTTCCTATTTTTCAAACAACATGAATTCAAGTCCTAATGCTGTTCGTATAAAAACGAACAACTAGAAAGTTTAACAACTTAAGAACTATCAAATTAATAAAAAGGTCGAGTATTTGAGCAGCAGATAAAGTAGAATCAAATAACAAGAGTATGTCGACGAATTGAAAATTTACTATATTCAAACCAAGGAACCAATTTGGCGTTTTTTTTGTTTTCTTTTTTTTTTTTTTTCATCAATCAAGTTATAGAAATCCAGAACAGTTTATTTGAAAGATTCCGTCTCTAAATTTTTCATGACAATCAAGAACGTCATTTTTATACAAAAATTAATCCAAAAGCAGCAAACATAAATTAGTCTCCCTTTTTGAAGAAATGAAAATGAAAAGAAGTGAGAAGCGTTGACTTATTTTCCTTGTCACGTATGCTTTGAAGTGAAAAACCAAACCTAAACCTTATATTTGAGAAGCTAATAGCTCAGTAAAAAGCTACTACTACTGCACTGCTACTCATATTACTGCTGCTACTGCTACTTCTAAGGCTAAGAGTATTAAGGTGAAACTCATGGGGAATGTCGAATTGAATCAAAACACATGTGTGCATTCAGGTTGTCAATTGTCCGTATGTAAATTCCAATTTTTACATCGTCAAAGCATCAATACCCCACTAGCAGACATTCTTTTAAATACAGTAAGAGCGCTAATGAACATGCATTAAGCATGACCTTATTATGTGGAACGTGCACTGAAAATGATTAACACAAAACACTTTGTCCCCAAGATTTATTGATGTACCAACAAAGACAAGAAGCATGGAGATCGTTTTAAATAGTCTTATTTGGCGTCTACAGTGTCCAAAGGTCTTCGAGTATGTCCGATGTTTCCAGGAGCCCCACTTTTCTATATAATCAAACAAATACAGCATGAATAAGACCGTAGGCGAGATCAGACTACTGCTACTACTATTGACAACTCACTGCAGTATCAAGCCAAAAGAGGCCAGCACAGCTACGCACGCAACACAGCTCCATCCCAATCTATTTAAAGCCTTCCTCTTTACACCCTCCCAAGAAATTACAATTTCTCTTAAATCCTTCCTTACGATCTCCTCCCACCCAATTCGGAGACGACCTGCCTTTCAAAAGGACGGCCTTCGGCAATAAAACCCATCTATCAATATATCTACCTTGTTTTTCATCTATCCTTTAATCTTCTTAACTGAATACTCAGAATAGATATCAAAATCTTTTTATTCCACAATTATATTCGCTCAATTTCCGAATCAAATTTAAGCCTTTTCTTAAAGTGACAAGAATGCTAATTCAAAGTTGAGAGTAGCAAGAAAGTTACTTTGGGAATCTTTCCAAATACGGATCCCAAGAGCCCGGAACGTTAGAAGGAAATTTCACTTTTCCATCAGGAAATTTAGAGCTGGGACAGGTGACCAATCAAGAATAACAAAAAATGAGATGAAATACAGTGTAAGATACTCACGGGAACGAATCTGATGCAATGTATTCAATTGTCTTTTTAATGGAATGGAAAGATGTTTACTCTTCGGAAATTCATTTCATTGTAAAGCTTAAAATGAACAGAAAACTATTCTATGAATATGCCTCATAACATAGAATTTTGCTTTTCCATCAGAGAATTAAAAAATGGAACATGTGTCTAATCGAGGATAAAAAAAATGAAAAGAATTACTCTGTAAGGTGCCAGGAGAACTGAGTTCATGCAATGTATTTCAAAGACTCTTTAATAGATTGTAAAGGGATTGCAGATATTTGCAGCCAAGTATTCACGAATAAAGTCACTCGGTTAAAGGTACACACAAAGGGCCGCTAAGAAACGGGTCAATCATGTTTAGTCAGTGTCCAAAAATCTCATAATTTGATCAACAGTTTCTTTGATTAATCCTTTTTTAGGAATAAATTATTATGAAAAGATGGTGTTAGGTAACAAGAGCATCAGCATAATTAATAAAGATAAACTGAACTGATATATTGTATTTGATGGACTTTCTAATAGATTAGAAAGAGAACAAATATTTATAGTTAAGTGTTGACAATATGTGATGGTAACGATATCAGGTAGCATAATTAATAAGAATGATGAATGCGGTGAAGAAAACAAATTAGACTACATAGGCACGAGTTGCATTTTTCCCGCTAAAAAAAAACTGGAGAAATTCCAAGATAAGTGTGCCTCTGGAACGTGAGCGCTTGGAAAGGTTGAGCAATATACGCTAAATGTTTTTCAGAGGAATTGCCCAAGAATAGTTTTAGGTATCCTTTAAGATGACCATATAATCAAACAGTGTGTTTGAAAATGTGGAAAGATCCAGCTTTCGATAATGGAAGAGGCGTTAAGATGGTTAGGTAACGTTCTACAGATAAAGGGCGATAGATTGTCAAAATTACTGCTATTTTTACTTAACTTCATGGAAATGAGTTAAGAAAGCAGCCCTAAACAGATTGGACTGAAGGAGGAGCGTGCACAGCTGTGTCAGATTTAAAAGAGCTTGGGGCAGCAATGGGTTGTTAAAATAGTATTTGCAGTTGTGTCAGAGTAGTCCCACCTGAAAAGTTGCTAGCGTATGAGCCAATTAATAGGTACATGACAGCCGGATGCGTAACTTTTTGCTTGGATTCGTGCGAAAAAAGTCAATGGCCCAAATTTATACTCTGCTTAACCAATATAATAGTCAAACAGATAACTGTTAAGTATCCCGAAAACACTCAAGAAGTTTGATCTGTGTGATCTGAGAAAAATCGGTTTGTCTTTCGTATTCAGTTATAATAAGCTTAGTCTCAGTGAGAAAAACTACGATGCAGGCAAATTTAATCAAATATTTGATATATAGAGGTGGTTAGGTTAGGTTAGATATTTAACATGTGTTCTGGGCGGCCTGCTTTCCATAATTTTCTTCTGTAGTTTCCATAATTTCATTAATAAAGTATTATATTTTCATCATATTTTGGTATACTTCATTATCATTAACCTAACTAATCATTATGATTAATCCAACTTCACTTCTTGAGTGTTTTCGGGGTATTTAACAAGTACCGCCAAACATTATAACCAAGTAGCCTTCATGACCAAAAATATAATTCCATTTATGTTACTGCTCTACGCTTTTTTCCGTGAAACAAATAATACTCCGGAACAAATTTCAAATACTTCAACTAGTTGTGCATACGACTGAATCACTTAAAATAACAATGAGCTTTATTACGCAAAAAAATCATAGTTTATATAAATAAATATGAATCTGACCATAATAAAAATTGTCATCCGCAACAATACTAAAGATATTATTGTACCTAATAACATAAATCAAGACCTAGAAAGAACTTACGGTTTTTCGGCTCTTATGCATTCTAGAGTGTATCGACTTCCTCCTCTCAATTCCAAGAGAGCTAAGTTTTTAATTAGATATCGAATACCATTAATCTCAAATAAATCTAACAATTTATTTAAACAATTTATTATTGATCTCTCTCTCTCTCTCCCTCTCTCCCTCTCTCTCTCTCTCTCTCTCTCTCTCTCTCTCTCTCTCTCTCTCTCTCTCTCTCTCTCTCTCTCTCTCTCTCTCTCTCTCTCTCTCTCTCTCTCTCTCTCTCTCTCTCTCTCTCTCTCTCTCTCTCTCTCTCTCTCGTTTCCCTTCAGCTCGCACATTAAAACTGCAGACTGGAAATCAGTGACTTTTCTTTTAGTTCTAGCAATACTGATGATTTTACTTTTCCTATTCAACCTTGGATTTTGCAGAAGAGGAGGTGGACGAGGAGGTTCAAGGAGGGGAAAATCCAAAGGAGGAGCTGTAGGAAATATGCAGATGAATTGGCTAGCAAATTATAGATCAGCAGGAGCAGAGCAATATTACGAAAGTAGTCACGTAAGCAATACTATAAGTAGTCACGAAAGTAGTCACGTAAGCAATACTATAAGTAGTCACGAAAGTAGTCACGTAAGCAATACTATTTGATTACCGTAACATACTTATTACAGTCAAACCTACAAAAAAGTTTCTCAATGAAAAACAAAAATCAATCTAAGATTAAAAATGGCTAAGAGCTAGAGAGAGAGACAGGGACAGAGAGAAAGAGAGAGTGAATAACAAATATATTTTGGATCCAGCCAAAAGAGACAAGCTTTTATAAGGTTTGAGGGGGAAGGGGAACCACAACTATTGGTGGAAACTTATGTTCATTTTAAATTTGACTTAATTGTTAAACATTTCCAAAGGGATCCCTCCAGTGCTCAGCAATTGTAAGTTTTATCCGCTTTGGGTTCTATTTCTTCATTTAACAGGCTATTAAAAATCATGAGGGGCGGAAAAGCCACTCTCATTTATGGTAACTTATATTGATTTCAAATTTGGTTCCGTTACTTATTTTAGTATATGCTTTCTTTAGTTTCATTTCTTTTGCACTCATAATAATTTTTGCACGTTTTAGGTTTTACATCTCATATAAGATAATTCCTGCGTCGTTTCAAGTTGTAAATTAGATCTTTGCTTTGTAAGAACAAAATTTGTTTCTTTGATTTAATTCAGAAATATCCCAAACCATAACACTAAACCCTTTGTGTTTTTGGGTTGAATGTCCATTTTTGCTTCTTACAATATCCGTTTAAGCACAAGCCGATTCGTAAAAACAAAAGCAATTAAAATATATCTAACCAGATGCCGGTTTAGCAGCAAATAAGATAGATGACAGTAAAATGAAAGCAGTCATCAAACTCAGCAACAAAACATAAAACAAAAAAAATGAAGTAGACGTCGCTTTGGGTAGTATCCAAAATACTATCTAAACGTTAAATGTGTCTGCATATTAGTCAATACAGCCCTAACAATAAAATGAAAATATTTATGCAAAGATTCAGAACTTTTGCAAAACCTAGATTGAAGAACCCTATTTGAAGATAAACATCCAATAAAAGGAAATTCATTTTTTTTAAAGAAATTTAGATATGCCTTTTATTTTTGAGCTCGAAGAAATGCGCTTTTTACTATTCCGCATAATTGTAGCTCAAAAATCGCTATTTTCATTAGTAATTTTCACGGCACAGTTAGTTACTATACGAAAACTTTTACGTAGCACTTAAGAAGTTCTACAAGAGCCAACTTGAAGAAAAAAAAGTTCAATGGTAAAATACAATAGAAGCAAGTTGATTACCAGAGATGTGTCACATACGCTGTTTAAGTTTTTGTAGCTTAAAATTTAATGCTTTTATTAGTAATGTTCACTACACAATTAGTCGCTGTATGCAAACGTTTACGTAACACTTCAGACCTACTGAGGCAGCCAATTTGAAGAACGATATCTCGCGTTAAAACCCAATATAAGAAATGTCATTTTCAGAGAGGTTTCATACACACTTTTTCAGTTTTGGGCTCAAAGAAATTTGCCTTTCTTTATTCTGGAAACTGTAGTTAAAAATGCCTTGTTGTGAACTGCAGAGCCCAATTTCAAGAACAAAAACAACTACTTGGAACACGACCACTTCGAACACGAATACTTCTATCATGACTAGATCTAACTTAACAGAAACTACTCCTACTATGACCACTATCACAACTACTAGAAAGGACGCATAAGAAATTATAAGAGAAGCTCAAACTAGAAGAAGAGCTCTTGTAATTTAAAGAGATGTATGGCTAGGCTGTACTTAGTGAATGATGGGTGACAGGCAGCCAAAAATTGTACTTTTTGGCAATAAACCTGGACCTAAATCAAAAGTAGGGCGTCCCAGAACAGGGTAGACAGGAGTTTTAAGAAAGAATTCAAAGGGAGTACGATCTTCATTGGAGGAAGTAATAAAGGAAGCTCTGAACAAATTAGGATAGGGAGGGGTCCCATGTGGCTGTGTTGGACTTAGGCAACTTCGCGCTGTGATGAGTTATCAGTAGTACTAACAGTTTTAGTAATAGTCTCGAAAAAATTTCTTAGAATAATATATTGTCCAACTTCGAAATCATGAGGAAGCTGTTTAGACTGAAATGTTTTCCCCTTCTGCAAGCTAAACGTGTCACTTGAAATGTCTTTGTCTAAATATTCATGATAAATTGTGCTTCACATTCCACTCGTTTAACCGTCTCTATTAAAAAGCGCAAAGATTAAATTTATCTTTCACCAGTGAGGGATGAAATCTCACCAAGATACCCTCCAGTATCAGTTACAGCTCTTAATTTTTTTATTTTCTTCTAGGGTTCCAAAATAGCAAAAGCTCCGCATTTTGATGAATTTACTTTAACGGAACTACCAATTATATCTTTCACGAATCAAACGTAAAAATATATGGGATGACTTTAGCGTCCAGTTTTTCAATAAATCTTTTATTATTGTTTCTAGGAAGCATAATACATAATTCGGGAATATTTCTCACAGAAAGTTTGCACAAGAAATTCATTATCTTATCCAACTGAGACATTCACGTGGGAGCCGTTTATAGTGAAATATTTCTCCCCTCTGCACCCTAACAGTGTCATTCAAAATGTCCGCTGTCTAAATATTCAAGAATAAATTATACTTTATAGTCCACTCGTTTAGATGTCTCTATTTGATAGCGCAGAGATATGCTTTATTATTGTCTTCTAAAGTCCCATAATAGAAAGCTTTGTATTTTGATATATGGACTAAGAACTTTACTGTTGATTGAAAAAAAGACCTGACACAAGACAGGATGACTTCAGCGTTTCTTTACAAATCTTTTATTATCCTTTCTAGAAAGTATAAATTGGGGTACTTGTCAATTAGCTGGAACCCACACGATATAATGTATACGGAAGATGCTTGAGAAACTAGTCAAACGGGTGTCTTTTAATGGAGAATTGGATTGCAAACCGTGGTTTGTCATTGCGTTTACAATGTTTATACTTTTGATTTTTTGGGACTTAGGAGGAAAAAAGGTACCTAGGTTAGGCTAGGTTAGGTTACGTATTTAATATATGCTATGCTTTACCCCCCCCCCCCTATTGTGCAAATATATAGACCAAATTTGTTTAGAAACTATTATATTTTTATTATATTTTCATCATATTTTGTTTTATTTCACTAGCATTAACCAAACTTGACTTTTTGCGTGGGTTCCAGCTAATTGACAAGTACCTAACCTGGCGATATTTGTCTCAGAAAAGTTCCACGGTAAAATACATTATCTTATCCCACTTCTGAGATGTTTGGAGAAACTTCTACTGAAATAATTCCCCCCTCTTCAAACTAATAGTATCATTCAAAATATCCCCTGCCAAATATTCAGTAATAAATAACACTCCATATTCTACTGATTTAACTGTCTCTATTAGAGAGCGCAGAGATTAGATTTATCCATAGTGAGAGACCATATCTTTCCTCGACATATCCCTCTTGTTTCAATTATAGTTCTTAACAACTGTTTTCTTCTAGGGTGCGAAAATAGTAAAAGCTTCACATTTTGATCAATCTTATGTACTAGGGCATAAAGTAATGTTCGTGTGCGAAGCGAAGGGAATCCCAAGGCCACATATTACTTGGATCAAAGATGGCGCTGAAATAATGTACCATGAGTTCATGCAGGTAAGTACATATACGGCGAGGGCTATATATATATATATATATATATATATATATATATATATATATATATATATATATATATATATATATATATATATATATATATATATATATATATATATATATATATATATATATATATATATATATATATATATATATATATATATATATATATATATATATATATATAATAAATAATAATCTTATTGTCCATTTACGATTATTTCACAAAGAGGGGAGGGTCAAAACGAAAACTCGCTAAAATGGTGATATGTTGTTTAACAATAGCTGGTTGGTACTTCATAGATATTTGCCATCCATTGATTTAGTTATCCATTGATTTCTGTATGACTTTCTCTTCAGTAATAAGCATTAAAAATTCATATTAATTAGTTAGTATGTATTATAATCCATCATTTTAACGATGATAATGTATTTAGATGCTAGGCAGCATCACTCTCTTTTTATGCTTTTTCTTCGTTTTCAACCAAAAAACACTCTGACATTATGCCAAGAGCTTTAGGTACTTTTCTATTATATAAAACACACTCGAGAAGTGAAGTTTGGTGAATGCTGATGAAATAGACAAAAGTATGATGAAAATACAATAGCTTAGAAACTTATTTGGGCTATACATTTGCACATCAGGGGAAGGGGGGGGGTTAAAGCATAGCATATACTAAATACGTAATCTAAACAAACCTATTTTAATCTAACCCAACCTATTTAACCTAATAAAAACACAAAAAAATATAATGAAGATAAAATACTTTATTAGAAAAATTGCAAAAACACAACTTGGAAATATGCTCCCAGAATGCAGAAATGTCCTCAAGACTCGCGTTAAAATGAAGTAAGTTTTCTGTCTTGATTTCCGCTCGTCACATGTACTATAGCAAGTATAAACCTAAATGATAGTGGGATGTACTTTGGTTCTATTTGTTCCTCTACTTTTTGGAAACCCAAATTCTCTCTACTTTTTGGGAAGAGGCGCCAGTTTCTGGGTCGACAAAATTATTTTTGTGGTTCACTTTCAAATGAGTGAAACCTGCCTGTTCCAGCTCAGTTGTGTTGTGGCCCTTCCAACAATCTAAAACGATTCTTGAACATCCATGGTGGGACACTACATTCTATCACTAGTCAAAGTAACCTAACCAGAGTCCTCAAGAATCGCGTAATAATGAACTAAAATGAACTATGTCAAGAATCGCGTTAAAATTGAACTTTTCTTTGTCTTTGAGACGGTCAGCCGACGCCGAAGCTCCAAATTTAATAATTCACAAATGACATTCACAATTTTGCTAATAAAGTATTATATTTTCATCATATTTTATTGTCACCAAACTTCACTTCTCGAGTGTGTTTTATACAATAGACAAGTACCAAACTTTGCATCAGCAATACTACGACGAACATTGTTGTAGATTCAGACACGATATCTGATTACCGACAAATTGTTCTTTGGGCTTTTTTTTACCGGCTTTAATATAGACTAACACTCACTTTGGTGGCAGTCTTTTGTAAAGGTTCGTATGAACTAGGCAGTATGATAGTAAAAGAGCAGCAGTACCATTAAATTCTTGATAAAACACAGTTTCCAGTGGCGAATCCAAGGGGGCGCACCTCTATCGTAATCTAAAGTAGTGTCATTTACTTAATTAACTCAAGTTTGCGCTAATTAAACTTGCTCCTAACGCAAGTTTATCGGATCAACCTATTTTGCGCCCCTTCCCCCCTAAAAAAATCCTGGATCCTGGATTTGATTCAAATTTTCAATTAAAATCTGAAAAACATATTTTTTCAAAATCTAGGGGGGTGTGGGGAATAAGTTTTTTTTTTTGTATTTTATTAAAATACCAAAAAATAGGTATTTTTCAAAATTCAAGGAGGCAAAAAACCAAGAGGAGAAAAGCCCTCCTGGTCCTCTCCCACACACCAAACGACACACTGTCATATATAGGACTAGGCTAGATATAAAACTATTTTCTGTCTTTTTTGTCCATGATTGTCTTTATTTTTATTTTTTATTGATGTTACTTCGCATTATGGACCAAGTGTTGATGAGAAATAGTACAAAAATAATCCAAAGCAAAGAATCAGCAAAGCCTTTTATATAGCTTAGGGCAATATCAAGCGTAATTACCATGGTAGAGACCGTTATACTTATATTAGAAACAGTGTTGACTAGGGAATTGAATGGCACTGCTTTCCTACTCTCAGTACAGAGGAGGCCATCCACAAGACAGTTGTCTTACTTTCCCATAAAAGACTAGGGACGTCAATTCATGAGAATGTAGGGGTGGTGCACAATATATTTTTCAAAATGTAGGGGACAATCTTGTTGCTCTTTGATTTCTTTCAATAAAAAATACCTAAAAGGTACTTTTCTTTGACAATACCCCAAAAGTGTATTTCTCAAAATCTAGAGGGGCGGTATCTAGGGGGCAATTGATCCCCCCCCCCCTCTAATTGACGCACCTGGTTCAGTCATTCATTTTAACTTTCCACCTCATTTTTTAATCAAAACATATTTTTATTAGTTTTCCTCACTTCCAGGTACACGAAAGATATTACGGAAAAGATCGAGTCAAATCCAAACTCGAGATCGATCCTGCCACTCAAATGGATGCTGGTGTTTATGAATGCCAAGCAGACAACCTCTATGCAATCGACAAGAAATTATTCAAAACCGACTTTGTTGTTGCTTCAGATTAGCATAATGTATTGACGAAGTTGGCGGAAATCTAATAACTACTTTGGAGCGGAAACCTTTCATTGGTTTCCATATCATAAACTTTAAAACGAGTTTCTTCTCATAAGGTGATAGAAAATGCCAACTTCCTTAGGATGTGAAGCATAAAGCATCACTAGCTTGCATTGGAACTTCTTTCGCTGAGAAAATTATTGCAATAATGCCAATTTATAGCCTTTTGTATTAGATTGTTTGTAGAAATAAATCAGCTACAATGAAATCCTGGCTTATAGAATATATGAACCATTCAGAAACAGGGGTGCGAACAATGATTTCGGGGGGAGGGGAGGGCACAGATTTGTATTCCGTGCTGTTTAGTGAGTATTCAAAAGTGAATTTCTCAAAATCAGGGAGGGGGGGGAGCAATTTTTTCAGTGAAAATACCAGAACAGGTTTTTTTGCCCCCTCCACCAATGGTTATCCCTGTTGAGAAATCAAATCAACTTCTAAATTTTTTTTAATTTATGCTAAAGTTAATAATTGGCTCTTAATACCAAATAATACAAAAAAAGATTTAGGCTAATAATTAATAATTAACTTCGATATTTATTCGAGAATTCGTTACTTTTTTTACAGTTAATGGTCGATACGTCGCTCGTACTATTTCATTATTCATTATGCGAATCGAGTTATTTATTTTTCATTTTGAAACCCTTTTATTTCCTTCATTTAAAGAGGCCAAAATCAAACAGTTCGTGGTAACGAACTGTAAGTAGCCTAAGGAGCGACCCGGCTCAATGGTAACCGAAACTCTAGAAAACGGTATTTTGATACAAACAGATACATCAAAAGAATTAGATTTTAATGCTGATTTCAAATATATAAGTTTCATCACTTTTAGTCCTACCCATCAAAAGTTACGCGCCTGAGAATATTTGGCTGATTTTTGAAAAAAGGGGGAAAGAACCCCTAAAAGTTATAGAACCTTAATGAAAATCACACCATAATATTCAGCGTATCAGAGAACTCTACTGTAGAGTTTTCAAGTTCCTATCTGCAAAAATGTGGAATTTTGTATTTTTTGCCAGAAGAAAGATCACGGATGCGTGTTTATTTGTTTGTTTTTTTTTGCAGGGGTGATTGTATCGACCCAGTGGTCCTAGAATATCGTGGGAGGGCTCATTCAAACGGAAATTAAAAGTTCTAGTGCCTTTTTTAAGTGACCAAAACAATTGAGGGCAACTAGGCCCCCTCCCACGCTCATTTTTTCCCAAAGTCACCCGATCAAAATTTTGAGATAGCCATTTTGTTCAGCATGGCCGAAAATATTACAACTATGTCTTTTAGGATGACTTAATCCTTCGAAGCCCCCAGGGGGAGAGCTGTAAGTTATGAACTTTACCCAATGTTAAAATATAGTATTGGTTATTGGGAAGTATACAGGCATTTTCAGGGGGAATTTTTTCTGGTAGTGGGGGTGGGGGTGGGTCGGGGCTTATATGGGAGGATCTTTTCATGAAGGAAGTTTACATAGGGGAAGGGACATTGCTAGGAAGGGGGCGCCGGATTTCCCATCATTATTTAAAAAAAAATCAGAAATTAAATATAAAAAAACAAGTTTTTCAACTGAAAGTAAGGAGCAACATCAAAACTTAAAACGAATAAAAATATTAGATATATGATTGGGTTCACCTTCTAGTCAATGCCTCGCTCTTTAAGCCAAAGATTTGTTAGTACTTTCATAAGAGCTATTTATTCTAATTAACGGCCTTTGTGATTAAGGGGTTATTTTTAAAGAATTGGAACAAAATTTTGTTTACTTATTCAATGACGGTGAGCCAAAATAAAAGCTGCATTAACTAAAAAACGACCAGAAATTAAATAAAAAAAAACAAGTTTTTTTAACTCAAAGTAAGGAGCGACATTAAAACTTAAAACGAACAGAAATTATCCCGTAAATGAAAGGGGCTGTCCCCTCCTCAACGCCTCGCTCTTTACGCTAAAGTTTGACTATGTCTCACAACTTTATTGTTTAAAAAAATAAAAAACTTTAGCGTAAAGAGCAAAGCGTTGAGGAGGGGACAGCCCCTTTCATATACGGAATACTTTCTGTTAGTTTTAAGTTTTAATGTCGCTCCTTACTTTCAGTTTAAAAAACTTGTTTTTTTATTTAGTCTCTAACTAAAAGCAATAGGACTAACTAGATAAATTGTCAATATTTATAGCCTTTAAATCCTAAATTTATAGAAAAATTGTTTAATTTATCGCCTTTTGTATTAGATTGTTTGTAGAAAAAATCTCATTCCCAGGGCCGTATCTGGGATTTTTGTTCGGGGATGGCCGTATTTTTTTCGGCGGAGGGGGGGGGGGCAAAAAAAACACATTAAAAATTAGTTTACATGAATTTTTGTTACGTTCTTACGAGTCGGACAAACATTCCAGGGCGAGGGTCGAACCCACTACCTCTTCCCCCCTCCCCTGGATACGGCCTTGCCGCTTCCCAATGAGGTTTTGCTAATACCTAGATTTAGCTATGGCTAATTTGAGCCAATAGATTTTCAATCAGGCACAATCGACACCTCCGATAGATACAAACTGATTTTCACAGAATTTTTGGATTACCTAAAAATATTCTAAACGAAAAATCTAATTGGCTTAAATTAATAAGATTTATTTTGTAAGATTTACTATAAATTATTATATCAGATTATTATTAAGATTTTTCAGATATTAAGAATATTATTAAGATCATTATTATTTTTAAGATTATTATTATTAAGATTATTATTATATATCTCTATTATTATAATAAGATTCTAACAATTTTAATAAGAATTTATTAAAATCTGTGAATCCAGCTGAAACGAAAATTGCTTATAGAGTATATAAGTCAATTATTACATTTATGTTGATTTCAAAGCGCTTTCTACTTAATGTTATTTCAAAATAAACCAATTACAACAAGACGTTTGATCTTGCCAAATACTCTTCTGAGGATTCGAAGCTTTGTTATGCTTCCTCTGTTCCCATATTACCTTTATAGAAACAAAAAAAAAACACATTATGTCCACTTCGGAGAACAGTATTTACTTTAGTAGGCTTTAGTGCCCTATTCATACTGAGATTTTTACTAGTAGTGAGATTTAGCTAGGGCTAATTTAACCCAATCAGAATTTTTCAACCCATCAGGAAATTCTAGAAAAAGCCTGATTGGCTGAAATTAGTATTCGCCAAAAAGTATTAGCAAAATCTCATTGTAAATGGGCCTTAAACAAAATTATTTTCTGTAGAGAAATCTAGATTTTCACGACCTGTGAAATTCTGAGAAATGAATTGTTCGAAACCAAATGGCCTTGGTCCACTATTAATGGTTTATGAGCTTTTAACGTGGAAGAACTTGACTTTCTAGTACAGTGCACCCGTTATAACAACTCTTAAAAATAAAACCAAGATTTAAAAATTTGACGAAATAAGGCTGAAATAATAAAAATTCGCCAAATTTATTATTCTCAATTACTTGGCTATAAGAAACGAAACAAAAAGATGAAAGTTTTCTCACCAGTCGATAGGTACAATAAAGCCAAAACCAAAGATTGCAGATAGTAAAATCTGAAGTGAAGTCAAAATTTAAAAAGAGGGAAAAGATTATGAGCCATATAGGGTTGCCATTCTAAACTTATACGATACCAAGCAAGGCATATAGATACAAATTAATAACTTTAGGCAAATTAAAAATTATTTTTGAATAGATATTTTAATCAAAGTTTACAATGTAAACCCAGATTTCATGTCACAATTGCCAAACATTAACTTCAAATATTAAATCAGCCATGGAACACCCAAGCAAAAAGTCAAAACACTTTCAGGAATATAAGTTCATTTATTACTTGATTCTTTATTAAAATTTGTTATATCAGTGGGGAAATTTTATAAACCAAATGATTTATATAAGGGTCATTTTAAAGAATTATTTTAAAAAGAAACATGTGTTCCATCATCTCTTGTCAAAAGATGTGTTTTATATCATCTTGTATATGAAGATGCAGTTTTTGTCAAAAATTGCATTAAATTTTGTGTTTTTTCGAACAGTTCGTGGTAACGAACTGTAAGTAAGGAGCGACCCGGCTCAATAGTAACCGAAATTCTAAGAAACAGAATTTTGATACCAATAGATAAATCAAAAGAATCAGATTTTTATGCTGATTTTAAATATATGAATTTCATCAAGTTTAGTTTTACCCATCAAAAGTTACGCGCCTGAGAATTTGCCTTATTTTCGAAAAAAGGGGAAAAAAACCCCTAAAAGTCATGTAACTTTAATGAAAAACACACCATCAAATTCAGCGTATCAGAGAACCCTACTATAGAAGTTTCAAGATCCTATCTGCAAAAATGTGGAATTTTGTATTTTTTGCCAGAAGAAAGATCACGCATACGTGTTTATTTTTATTTTATTTTTTCCAGGGGTGATCGTAACGATCCAATGGTCCTAGAATATTGCAAAAGGGCTCATTTGAACAGAAATTAAAAGTTCTAGTACCCTTTTAAAGTGACCAAAAAAATTGGAGGGCAACCGGGCCCCCTCCCACGCTCATTTTTTTCCCGAAGTCAGCCAATCAAAATTTTGAGATAAGCATTTTGTTCAGCATAGTCGGAAATCTAATTAATATGTCTTTGAGGATGACTTAATCCCCCACAGTTCCCAGGGGAAAGGCTGTAAGTTATAAACTTTGCCCATTGTTTGCATATAATATTGGTTATTGGGAAGTATACAGGCGATTTCAGGAGGAATTTTTTTCTGGTGGGGGGGTCGGAGTAGGGGTTACGGGGGATAATATTTCCTTGGACAATGTTTCCTTGGGGGAAGGGATATTTCTATTAAGGGGGCGCCAGATTTCCCAGCGTTATTTAAAAAACGATCAGAAATTAAATAAAAAACAAGTTTTTTCAACTGAATGTAAGGAGCAACATTAAAACTTAAACCAACAGAAATGATTTACGTATATGAGGGGGTTCGCCCCATAGTCAATACCTCGCTCTTTACGCTAAAGTTTGAATTTTGTTGGAATCACAAAGGCCGGTTAATTAGAATAGATAGCTCTTTTGAAAGTACAGAACTCCCTAATATACGTAATAAAAACATACGAATACAGAAATTCGTTACGTAAGTGAATTCGTAAGTTACGTCAGAACAAAATTTCGAGATAGTTATTTAGCTAAAAAAAGGAAAATTAATATGCGAATTTCTTTTTAATTATTCATGTACGGTGACCAAAAATCTAATCTGCATTAACTCAAAAATCTTCATAAATTAACTAAAAAAACAGGTTTTTTTTTAACCGTAAGAAAGAAGCAATATTAAAGCTTAAAATGAACAGGAATTATTCCGCATGTGTAAGGGCTGCCCCCTCCTCAACGCCTCGCTCTTTACGCTAACGTTTGACTCTGTCTCACAACTTTATTTTTTTTATGACAATAAAAAACTTTAGCGTAAAGAGCGAGGCGTTGAGGAGGGGACAGCCCCTTTAATGTACGGAATAATTTCTGTTCGTTTTAAGTTTTAAGGTCGCTCCTTACTTTTAGTTAAAAAAACTTATTTTTTTATTTAATTTGCATAAAGAAGCACGTACAGATTGCAGCTTCCTTTCAAATAACCCCTTCAACAGCTCTCTGTGTTGTTCCAATTCCCCACTAGCGTGACGGAAAAAACAAGAAAAAAACAGAACATATTAGTGCTACCCATGTAAAAAAGTGATTTTCCTCGTTGTTCAAGCAGGGTTTCCTACGCAGGGTTGTCGGCAATGGTAATTCCAAATGTAGGGTTTGTGTATTGATCCAATATTATTTTTGATGGTTTTCAGTGTATTTTTCGAAATTTTCATATGTTTGTTTTCAAAATAACATTTGACTAAGATTAATCGAGATAATAGTTACCATTCGCGAACCGGCAACAAATGACAATTTTTTCCCACTAGCCAGTTTTTCTTTAAACGGTTTTTTTTTCTATGATAAACCATGATAGAAATAATATTTATACGTAAAATGTAACTATCATAAGCCATGAAGGCCTAATCCGCGTTATTTAGCAGAAAAAAAGAAACTTTAAAAAAGCCAGAAAAAAATAAGGTATGGTCTGACCATAATAGTCAAGAGAAAAAGGAAATTTGTATGAAGTACAAATAGGAAAAACAAAATTCAGAAACGTCAAAAATATCAAAAACTAGGAGAAAAGATAGAAAGGGGCAAACAAAATGGGAAAACTATGGTGAAGGGTTGTTTCCCATTGTCAATCACTAGGCTAGATTCACAAGGACTTAGCCATCTTGTAAAACGATTACCTAAAACATTTTAATCGACGAATACGACAACACTGGCAAAATACACCCCAAAAACCACCCTTGATTGCATAGATATGTATGTATCTTATTATTTATGTTTTAATAGCTATGTGCTTTTTAAGGATTTCACCAAATTATCTTCTTAATATTTCAAAGGAAATTAAATACAAAAACAACTTATTTGGATTCCACTTGGTCTATAATGATTCATAATACATGCAATTTGAATATAAAATAGCTTATATCAAAATCGTACCTTGTATCTCGCAGAACAGATTCATGTGAGAAAATACCTTGGGAACTTCATAAATAAAAGCATTTTTACAGGAAAGAAAAAACAAAATTGCACTTACTGATTTATTATTTTATAAATTAGTGAATTCAATACATTTAAAGTAATTTATTAATCCAAGCTTAGGATAAGTAAAAGAAAATCCTGCTAGAAAAACTTTTGAATGCGCCAAGTTTTTGAACAACATTGGCAAGATAGTTCTCAAAAACAATCGCTGGGTTGTGTTCACTTTTATCTTCGTTATTTGACATTTTGAACAAGAAGATTTCTCTTCTTCTAGACGTTTAAACGTTTGGAACAAGAAGAATAAGATTTCTCTTCTTGATGTTAATCTTCCCTTTTCACGGAAAAAATGCCATCAGCAACATATTCTAGCATTTTATTCGAAATTTTCGGCTAAATAAGAAAGAAAAAGTAGGCCTAGTTCAGCGTTGGGCATACAAACAGGGATTTACTCTGACGAAATTAATCCATAGATAAGGTTTGCGAAGTCAAAATGTGCATTATAAAGCGCCATTTTGCCACATTTGACGCACTAAAATGGACGTCATTTTGGCACAAAGACCAATTAGCGCTTTGGTGACCCTAGCATCGATTCAAGATCAAAAGAAGTAAGCATAAAGCCCATTTTTGACTTATCAAAGTTCTAAGATTTGACAACCCGCTGCCAAATAGAAAATTAAAAAGAAAACTTTGATGGCAATCTTATCAAAGCCCAGAGACCATTAATTAGATTAGAATGAAGAAAAATATTTATAAAAAAAATCAGTAAAATCAGTCTTCAGATCTTCCTTTTTATGCATTCATTCATTAAGCACCTACTCCAGCTGTAAAGGACTAGATATCCGACAAATAGGATAGCTTATCTTTGCCGTTTCTCTATTACAAAAATCAAATCAGATAAAGCTCATTTTATCTCATCAATTATAATTAACAGAAATTATTTATTGCAATTATTACATCCTCGGGAAAGACATATGATCGAGTACATGCGCAGGTGGTAGGAGAATCTGATGGTCCAGTTCCTCGAATATCCTGACTTGACACTCTTCTGATCAATCCTTTAGGTTATCCTTTAGAACCCCCTCCTCCTCACTGAATATACTCTTTCCAATAAAATCCGCATTAGCGGGAGGTAAGAACGTAGTATTCTTTCTGATTGGTGAATTCTGTTTACATGACAAAATAAAGGTCATTTTTACATTCTTACGCTAAGTAGCTTAGGCCTACGTTAAGAATGAAAATGCGAAACCTCATATACCGAGGCAATCCGGTTGCGAAATTTAAAAATGAGCAGTATCTATCATGAGCAGCAGATCTATCATCAAGGACAAGCTGTTTTTGCCTTTTGGTATCTGTTTATTATTAATGTCATTAGTAAATAACCATCATTAAAAATTATCAGTAAAACATTATTAATTATTGTTAAATATTAAGTTATTGTTTTTAGGGACATGTTATTGTGTACATTTAGTGTGGGCTTTGACAAGTTCACTTCTAAAAAAAAATCATCATTCGATAACAAACACAAAACCCAGAATATAATTGTTTTTATTTTCGACGCTGAAGCTCCAATCTTTCGTCTTTCTCAATACAACCAAAACCACCAGAGCAAAAACGTAATTAGATATTTTCCGCTATTCATTCCATCATATCGTTCCATCAAACAACGCCAAATCCTCCAACATTCCTTTACAAATCCAAATGATCCATCTTCATTTTTCCCTCATGCTTTCAAATAAGCCCCTTGCTCCAGCACCAGACTTTCCAATCACTATCTTCTATATCATGCCCCAATCTCATCGATCCCCTATGTTACTATTAGACGAGAGAAAACCGTGACATAGAGTTCACTTAAATTGCTCCTTAGAGCTTTTTGTTTTCTCATCGTTAAAAGAAGTTTTTCTCTAAGAATCAAGAGGAAAAGAATATAAAAAGAAGATGGAACTCATTGACTGGGTTTATCAAAGAGATAGAACAAATATGGGAAACAGCAACTGTTCTCTCCGCCAAGCTTAGAACAAACGTAATTGGTATCAAATTTTCAATTTAGAGCTGAACGTTTGTATATTTTTCATTTGAAGCCTCGAAGGAGAAATATGTCGCTTGCAAAAACAAGCCAATAAAATAAAGTTGTAAAATAAACGCAAAAAAATCAAAATGGAAAAACTTTAAAAATACTGTATCTAAATTCTGGAACACACGGATAACTACACATGAAAAATGTTATGCAAATGAATTATCTTTTTAAGCATTACTCCTAAGAGCATGAAACGTTGCATCAACGTTACACCTACGAACTTGAGGAGGTTTAAGGAGACATAAAGAAGGATATCGCGCTTGATTGGCTCGCAGCCCCACCCCCCTGGTCCTGTGTTTCACCAAAGGTCATATATCTATGGACCTAAAAACATCGTCTTCAGGATTTTTCTGAAACGGAGACCCTGATTTCCCTTGCTATGTGAAAATCGCAGATTGGTTAATTTGCTTTCCAGTTTGTCCGTAAAACGTCAAATGAAAAAATGAAAAGAAAGTGCTTGAAGCTCACCAGAATCCATGCTGTCAGTCAATTATTCTTTAAGCACAGTCTTCGAGCCCAACATAGTCATCTCGTGAAAGCCTGTTATTTGCAAGGTCGTTTCAACGGGGGGGGGATACCGAGTTTGAGGCTTCCCGAAAATTGTTCCGGGCCGTAAAAAAAATAGCAAAAATGCAGATAAACAAATTTTTGTCCGTTTTACAAAGTCTAGAATTGTACCCCCTCCAAAAATAATAACCCTGCCCCACCCAAGCAAAAATCTCTGCCCCATCATAACCAAGGATACACCCTTGGTTATAGGACATTTTGGTAGATATTAGCAAAGGGGTTCCTAGTTTGAAATTCTTCTCATCTGCAAAAGGTGCAATCTAATTTACTAATGTGCAATCGTCAGATTGCAATTTAGCGGGTGCAATTTTGGTCACCATTTAGTGGGAAACTGTAAGGGGTTATTATTATTTACCAACGAAATTATTTTTTTTTCTTGGAAATTTCCATAAGAACATTTTCTGTCAGGTCACTGGGACTTCATCTCATGTGGGCTATAGTATTTGTCTACTATGCACAATATGTTCATATTATTCCAGTGTATATAGATAACAATATGTACGGTATTTATATACAGTAGAATAATATGCGTGATTTATTGGGGAGAAGAAGCATATTAAGAACTTAGAACGTTCTTATTTAAATTTAAACATTCAAATTATTATTAATTCAATTTAATATTGAAATTTAATATTAAACATTCAAATTTAAAATCCTTTAAATTTTCTTATTAAATTTTTGTGCTATATTTCATCACTTGAAACAGTTTATAGTATGAAACTGCTTGCATTTTCGCTCCTTTGATCCTATCGTATTGCATTGTGAAAGTGACCACTTTAAAGGTAGCGTTGCATTGCAGAGAGAATTTTCGCTCAAGTTAACAGGTTTACAGAATTGACACTAAAACATATTTAAAAAAAGTAATTTTTTGCTAGATACTGAAAATAAAATAAAAACTTATTAATGAAAACAAATTAATGAAAGTCCGAATATTTTGGCTTCACGTCCGGAAGCCTTTATCAACGAAAAAAAAATAAAATAAAAACTAGCTTAAACAAAACACATAAAAGCAAAGAAAAGCGAACAAACACTATGCAAAAAGCAAAAAGAAAATTTGCATTTAAAAAATATAAGATAGTAAAGCACCAAAGCACAACAAATAAAGCACTAGGCTTTTATTCGTTTTTCCTTCTTTTTTTTGTATACCATTTATTGGTTTTATTTTATCTTTTTCATATACTGTTTTTCAGCGTATTATTTTTTTCCATTGACAAGTGCTTCCGAATTTGAAGGCCATATATTTGGACTTTTATTATTATTTTTTGTATTAATAAGCTTTTTATTTGATAGTTATTATCTTAATAAAAGAAAAAATATACCCGTTTCACGAAAAAAAAATTAAACGAAAAGAAATTCCGCATTTAAACAAGATTTAATATGGTAAAGCACGAAAGCACAAGCGAACAAAGCAGAAGGCTTTATTTTCGTCCTTCGTTTTGTTTTTTGCATGGTGTTTATTTGTTTTTCTTTTTTTTTCATATGCTTTATTTAAGCTATTTTTTTTGTTTTGTTTTGCTATTTTTTTTATAAAGGCTTCCAAATGTCAAGCCGAAATATTCAGACTTGCATTATATTTTTGCATTAATAAGTTCTTTATTTTATTTTTACTGCATAATAAAAAAATTACCCGTTTTTAATATATTTTCGTTTCGATTATAAATGAACGGCAGAGTTTTGTAAGAAATAATTTAATGCCTTTATTATTTTTTATCAGTCAAAAGATAAAGAAAAATATACATAAATACGGTATCAAGTAGGATCTTACAGTTTTAAGATTCAAAATCAGTGTTGCCAACGCTTTGAAATAAACTTTACCAGTTTTCCGACTAGAATTGTACTGCAAGAGATTAATTTATGCCATCTGAACAAGTCAAAAATTTGCGGTAAGCAGAAGAAAATTTTCTATAAGCTAAAGTTTGAACAGATATCCAAGTCAAAAAGGAGCAAATAAAACCAAAATATACCCGAAACTTTGTATTGTACAAAAGTATTTTCAAATTTACCGAGACCTCTAAATTGTACCAAAAACGGTACAATTGTACAGCGTTGGCAAGGCTGCCTAAAATCCCTTCAGGAAAACCCCAAAAGACGTATGCTTTTCTTTTTAGTTGTCAATTTTTTCACACTTCACACGGATGAGCAAAATTACAAATTGCTTCCGTACAATAAAACTACGGTGCAAAATAGGCTACTTTACATTAATTGTGTATGCGTTAATTGTGTTTATGTACTTTAACTTCGTTAGTTATACGACAAAATCAACATTCAACTTGAAGAAAGTTAATCAAAGCCGAAAATGAGGGCTACTGGAATGGGAAACCTCATTTGGAGATTCAAAAGATAGTCCTCTAAAGATATGAATGAAGCCGAGATTTGTGTTATATTAAATAAAAAAACAAGTTTTTTAAACTGAAAGTAAGGAGCGACATTAAAACTTAAAACGAACAGAAATTATTCCGTATATGAAAGGGGCTGTCCCCTCAACACCTCGCTCTTTACGCTTAAGTTTTTTATTGTTTTAAAAAATGAAGTTGTGAGAAAGTGAAAATTTAGCGCAAAGAGCGAGGCGTTGAGGAAGGGACAGTCCCTTTCATATACGGAATAATTTCTGTTCGTTTTTAGTTTTAATGTCGCTCCTTACTTTCAGCTAAAAAAACTTGTTTTTTTTTATTAAATTTCTTATCGTTTTTTAGTTAATGCAGCTTTTATTTTGGATCACCGTCATTGAATAAGTGAAAAAAAAAAATTGCATAAAAATTTTACTCTTCTTTTGCTAAATGGCTGTCTCTAAATTTGGTTCTGACGTAATTTACAAATTAACTTACGTAACGAACTTCTATATTCGTATATTTTCTTCTGGCAAAAAATACAAAGTTGCAGATTTTTGCAGATATGAACTTGAAACCTATGTTATAGGGTTTTCTGATACGCTGAATCTGACGGTATAATTTTCATTGAAATTTTTCCGCTTTTAGG
Organism: Artemia sp. Qi Xiang Cuo; assembly: GCF_049724085.1. NCBI lineage: Eukaryota > Metazoa > Arthropoda > Branchiopoda > Anostraca > Artemiidae > Artemia > Artemia sp. Qi Xiang Cuo. Next base: position 24,799,456 of record NC_142806.1, read on the forward strand.
GAATGTGTCCCCCCTCCTTAGACAATCAGGTAAATATTCTGAGACTCGTACCCTTTGATGAGTATAACTAAACTGTACACAATTTATATGTTTAGAGTCATAATTATAATCCAATTCTTATGATGCATTTACTGACATCAAAGTTCCGTTTTTAAAAGTTTCGATTACTATTGAGCCGTATCGCTTGTTTTTTTTATTGTTTTTTTTTATTACGTATATGTTATTACGTATATGATGGGGTTCTCCCCTTAGTCAATACCACGCTGTTTACGTTAAAAGTTTAAAAAAAATTTAATTCACAAACCACTGAATCACAAAGGCCGTTTAATTAGAATAGATAGTTCTTTTAAAAGCACTAAAAAAAACTGTAGCGTAAAGAGCGAGGTATTGCCTTGGGGGAGAACCCCTCATATACGTAATAATTTCTGTTCATTTTAAGTTCTAATGCTGCTTCTTACTTTCAGTTGAAAAAACTTGTTTTTTTAAATTTGAAGGGGCGCCCCCTTCATAGAAATGTCCCTTACCCCAAAGGAACATCCTGCACGGAAAGATTCTCCCGAGTAACCCCCTACTCCAGCCCCCCTCACCAGAAAAAAATTCGTCCAGAAAATGTCTGTATACTTCCCAATAACCAATACAATATGTAAGCAATGGGCAAAGTTCATAACTTGCAGCCCTTCCCCCGGGAATTGTGGGGGATTAAGTCATCGTAAAAGACATATTTATTAGGTTTTCGACTATGCTGAACAAAATGGCTATCTCAAAAGTTTAATTGGGTGACTTTGAGAAAAAAATGAGCGTGGGAGGGGGCCTAGTTGCCCTCCATTTTTTTTGTCACTTAAAAAGGGCACTAGAACTTTTAATTTCCGTTCCAATGAGCCCTCCCACGATATTCTAGGACCACTGGGTCAATACGATTACCCCTGGGAAAAAAACAAAAAAAACAAATAAATAAACACGCACCCGTGATCTTTCTCTGGCAAAAAAAATGCAAAATTCCACATTTTTGTAGATAGGAACTTGAAACCTCTACAGTAGGGTTCTCTGACACGCTGAATATGATGGTGTGAATTTCATTAAGGTTCTATAGCTTTTAAGGGGTCTTTCCCCCTTTTTTCGAAAATCAGCCAAATTTTCTCAGGCGCGTAACTTTTGATGGGTATGATTAAACTTGATGAAACTTATATATTTGAAATCAGAATTAAGATCTGATTCTTTTGATGTATCTATTGGTACCAAAATTCCGTTTTTTAAGAGTTTCGGTTACCATTGAGCCGGGTTGCTCCTTACTTACGGTTCGTTACCACGAACTGTTTGATTTCACCGATGTATTCATGAGAATTTTTTCCAGATTCCATAGCGTCTTATTCATCTCACAGAATAGTGACAAAAATTTGTTTTTATTCTTCTCCTGAAAAGCTTTTCAGGAAAAATGTCTTATGTAACTTTCTTTTAATGTACACAGGTTACATCTTTTAATCATACCAAGAAAAAAATAACAAAAACACGAAGAAATTTACAGGCTCAAAGAGCAGCCATAAATAAGGATCTTAAATTACAAGTCTAAATTTGCATTTTCACTGAAGTTTTTCATTTTATTTCATTCTACTTTGAAAACTTACTAGCTGTTAAGCAACATTTTTCTAATTGTTAAGTTTTGTTGCTTAATTAGGTTGTAACCTTATGCAATTTAACATCACTGTGTGAAAGTGGCCATTCCGCATACATTGCCACAACTTGAGTAGGATGTAATCAAGTCACACTGATCATTTTAGACTTTGAGCACATCACACGAAAATGAAAAGTAATGGACGTTGAGCCCCAACCAAACTTGATGGGAATTAAATACTAGGCTCGTAGTGGTATGTTTTTGCGGTCTACGTCTGAGCCAACCTCTGTGGAGGAGGGGCGGTAGCCAAATCAGTTCTCCTTATTTTTATTGAGCAGATGGACTTCATTCATTCTGTAAGGCAAGAGCTACGTTCTTGTAATCCACATTCATTCAAAAGACCTGGTGGATCTGAAGTAAATTTGGTGGGGATCAGAAGCTATACTTTTGGCACACTTTCATAGGGTTCAAGCCCAATGCGACAAACACTTTTACCTTTTTTTTTCTCCGCAACTGTAACCCTTGGGTCACAGTTGCCGCAACACTTCACGGGCCTGGTACCGAGGGTCTAGTTTTGACAACAAATTAATGGTTTGAATTTTGACTTAAATAGACTCAAATCAGAAAATATTTGCTTAGCAAGAATATTTCTCGACATCCATATTCATTTTAGCAAAGAATAAAGAGAAGCAAAATCGATACTCTCATTAAGAAGAAGAAGAATTTTCTTTAAAAATGATGAAGTGATGGATTTTTATTATTAGATAACCATAGTCAAGAACGCATTTTAGAAACAGTTATTCAAAGTGAAAAGGTGTATTGACAAAATCACAATCTCATGCATTTTAATCGTCTGCATGTAATTCATTCCATGAAATTAAGTACATTATTCTAAGATCAAGTATATGATCTTAACTTTACTATAAGAGCAATACATAGAAGAAAATAGAAGATTCACAGCCAGTAGTATTTAATAATCGAGATCTTTCAGAAATGGCATACCCCGGACCAGTGGAGTGAATTCACGAAAATCTCCGGGGGAGGGGGATTATTTTTTATATACAGAGAGGCAAAATTATCACTTTCTTCAGTTCTTCAATGAAAATATCCAGAAAAGTAGGTAGTTTCAAAAGGTAATACCCAAAAATAGGAATTCATGAAATTAATTATGCTATTCTAAGATCAAGTATATGACCTTAATTTCACTATAAAAGCAATATATCGAAAAAAACACAAGATTCACAGCCAGTAGAATTTAATAATCAAGATAATTCAGAAATAACAGACCCAGCCCAGTGGCGTCAATTCATGAAAAATTAAAGGGGGGGGGCAAAATTCTTTTTTTTCTCCAACAAAAAATCTTGTTTTTTAATATTTTTCCAATGAAAATACCCAAAAACAAGATATATTTCAAAATATAGGGAGGGGGTCAAAACAACCTACGGTGACTACACACCCTCCTCCTCCTCCCCCCAATTTATACGACTGATTTAGCCCTACACCCTCAAACTGATAATTTGACAACCAAGCCACGCTCCTTTACTCTTTTCTATGCTATGCTGTCAATTTGGCCAACAGCTAAAAAATGTATCGAATGAGAGGAAGGGCAAATGAGAAAAGTTAACATTGATTTAATTGAATTGTCTGAGTCTTTCTAAAAGAGGATTGAGGAACTAACGAGATTCACGCTCACAAGGTCAATTAGAAAAGTTAGATATTTAGGGCTGTGAACTTAAATTTCGCTTTTAATGGGGAAATAACCGTATGAAACAAAACAGAGCGCTAGTATAAATTACTGAGGAAAAGCTAATTTTCTGTGTCGTTAACGCTTGAAAAAGCGAGGAAATTACAATTTTTTTCTTCTAGCTTTTAACGGTTGTATTCTAGAGGCAGCAGTTGCAATAATAATGAAAACACTTGGTACATTACACACTTGGTACTTTTTTAACATTTGTTTATGATGTCGGGTATTCAGATAACATAGCGTTGACTCTCTCATGTTTCATTCTGTTGTTGTTTTTTTTCTGAGGGGTCGTTATATCAAACAGACGGTCGTGGAAAGATGGATAATTAATTTAATAACAAATCCCAAGTTTTCATTCAAAATCTATCGGAGCCAACCAAAACCATGCTTTAATTGTAGAAATAGCCAACACAGATAGTCCGAGAGAGTGAGAGGCAAATCTTGTATAAGCCCTTTTTAGGATGGTATAAAATGATGTCATTTCACTTGTTGATAGACAAATCTATCATCACCTTATGCCCGCTCAAAGCCCCGCCCATGGGCATCTGATAAAAAATTACAAGATAACTATTTTGATCACATCGGTTTTTTGGCTCATTCCAGAAGATTTTTTTGGGGGAACACCAAAAATTTGAAATAAAAAAAAAACAAATGTGCAACTTTCAGCGATCTAAATCAGTAATTTCCAAGAAAAAAAAAATTCTTGGGGAAAATGCTTCAGCATCAAAGTCTCTTTATTAGTCACAGACCAAAATCTGACGCAAGTCAAACCACTTCTTGGAGGGGGATCAGCTCGGGAGAAGGATTTTGCTAGTCTTCGCCGTCAAAAAACAGGAGTGCGCAAGTGCATTTATTTTTCAAAAAAAAAGAAGTGCGCACCTGTATTTATTTTTCGTAGCTCATGCAATTTATAAACATTCATACCATTAGCGTCTCTAATAACAGGCGAAGAGAGCACCAAAGACTTTTCTCACCTCCTAAGAAGATAAAACTATACCAAAAGCATATTCAAATAAAAAATTTGACACTTCTCTGTCAATTTTTTTTTAGAATCTTTACCACTCCTTAGATTTTTTTTTATTTGACTCCCCCCCCCCCGCCCCGATAAAATAACTTACACGTGCCATCCTCAGGGTTGGTAAAGTCTATTAAAGTTAAGATACGAGCGTCATATCTATGTTCATACATTTCGGAAAAAGCTATCTGTAATTGCAATCTACCCTACGAAAGCCAAAGAGAGGCCCTTAATGAAACACTAAATCGCGTGCCCTTTCTAATAGCAATCTAAAGAAAAAGGAGATAGATTACCAAGAATAGCTTCTTCTCTTAAGGTATGCATCACTTCAAACCTTTTCGGAGCCTTCAAAATGAAGGAAACAGAGTAACATAGAGCATTTATGTATACCCTTAAACGAGGTTCATTATCAAAGTGGGACTTGTAAAGCTAAGAAGAATTTGCATTAAATGGAGAGGGAAACATTTTGTTAGAACATCCCTGTTTTATTAAAGGAAACTTGGAAAGTTCTCCGTCATTTACTACTAAAGTTAGCTGTAGCATTTCCAATGGGGCATTCAAAAGGGACCAAAAGGGACCTTTAGTATAACTGCTACCGTGAATGTCTGAAATCTGGTTAATGTCGACATTCATCGGTGAATACCCAAAATTCCCTTTTCTCTACTTCGATACAATTAGCTTTCTAAGTTAGATTTTTCAATCTTATGCAGCCTATGATGGTTAAAAGTTAAAGTTAGATTAGGTTTTGCTAGTTTTGGTTAGGTAAAGTTAAATTTGTTTATAAATATCAGAAGTGGGTTAAAAACCTAACCTAAGCTAACCAAGCCTAACCTAACCAGACCTAATCTTGCCTAACCTGACACCATCAAACCTTGCATTAAACTAAAAAAGTTTATTGGCAACGCTGACTAAATCCAAGGGAAATAAAGGCATTTCAGACCTTTGCCGGTGACTGTCGACATTCACGAATCTCGAACATTTACGGTAACATAACCATCAATAGATCTTAGCAAGAGCAAGACCATGTTACGTTTCCTAATGAGAACCTGACTGTATAAGGGACGGGAATAGGAAAGCCTTTAGAATTCTAACTGCTGTGAAAAGTACCTTAATTAAGGTAGTCCGCTAATCGGCTTATCAAACTATGACTGTTTTTGGGATTTCTTTCGAACATACAGATAGAGAGATAGAGAGAAATCACGTAGATAGAGAGAGATCAGGTTCTGTCGAAAGGACTGAAATTTTCGATAGCCCCTTCGATAGTGAAATTATCGCGAACACAGAGGGGGCATTTCATGACTCTCGTGTGGAGATTGGAGAGATTGCTGAGGTTAGAGCACATTTGGTTGAAACTTTGTTGGATTCTCCTTCTGTTAATAATCCAAATTAAAAAAATTTAGTAAAAATGAACACTTGGTTTTACACACGCTACATAAAGATCATTCCAGGATTATTACGAAAGCCGATAAAGGCAATACTGTTGTTGTATTAGATTCAGATGATTACGACAAAAAAGTCAGAGAAGTTTTAAATGATTCTAACACATATGAACAATAAGTTACCGATCCTACAGAAAATTTGTCCAGGAAGTCCGAAAAGAGCTTTCTTATCTAAAAGGAAAAGGTGAAATCACAGATCAATTGTACAAAAGGTTTTACCCAAGCGGCTGCACATCTCCTCGCTTTTATGGTCTTCCAAAAATTCATAAGCCCACTAATCCACTCCGACCTATTGTTTCTTCTTTTAATTCTCCTACAACAAAAATAGGGAAATTCTTATCAGTTGTATTTCACCCACTAATTCAGGCTCTAAAACCTATTTTAAAAATCCCACTGATTTCGTTTCCAATGTAAAGCAAGTTTCGGTTAAATCAAATACAAGAATTGGCAGTTTTGATACGGATTCAGTGTATACCAATTGTGATCCTCAAAAGGCCGAACTGATTTTGGAGCATAAACTTAATCCTAACCCATCTATATCAGAAAAATCTACTCTTCCGAATCAGACACTTTTTTCACTTACAGCCCTTTGTAACAGAAATTCTTTTTACTTCCATTATAGAGGCATTTTTTATAGACAAAAATATGGGCTTTCCATGGGTGACCTCCTTTCTCCAATACAGGCTGATATCTTCATGGAAGACCTTGAAGAAAGAGCTATTTTGCAATGTTTTTGTAAACCTGAATTTTGGGTTCATTTTAAAAATTTTTTTTTTTTTTTTGTGGGAGCATGGTGATGAGTCTCTGGGCTCTTTTCTTCACTTGCTCAACTCCTTGGGTCCAAAACTTAAATTTACTCAGGAATCAGAGGTAGAGAGGCGTCTTCCTTTCTTAGATGTTCTGGGGCACCAAAATGATACATGTTTCGAGTTTTCTGTCTATAGAAAACCTACACATAATGACCGTTACTTAAATTATTCCTCTAATCATTATCCTGCTGTGAAAAGAGGAGTTGCCACTTCTATAGTTGATAGAACATTGAAAGTTTGTTCAACACGCTTCTTCGATTTAGAGCTCAACCACCTTAGAGATATTTTATTTGGGAATGGTTATCCAATTAGTTAATAAATTCTGTAATTGCAAAACGCATTAAAACTACTACTACTGCTAACAACTCACCGCAGCACCTAGTCGCCTGAGGCCAACACAGCTACGCACGCTCCTCCTCCATCCAAATCAATTCAAAGCCTCCCTTTTTACGCCCACCCATAAAGTTTCCATTTCCTTTAAATCTTTCTTTATGACGTCCTCCCACCCCTGACGAGGACAACCTGCTTTCCGTTTAGCCCTAGACAGTTGGCCGAATAGAACAATCTTCGGCAATCTGTCATCATTCATCAGCACAACGTGACCTAGCCACACCAACCTCTCCTTCATTATACCCCTAGAGAGCGGTATTGAACCACATTTTTCGTATAGCTTATTGTTAGAAATACGGTCAGTCAGCCGGGTACCCAGAAAAATCCTTATTCCCCTAGAAAACTCAAGTAAATCTTCATCTGCTTTTTGAAGCGCCCATGCTTCAGAGCCATATCGAACCACTGTCATCACTGTAGCTTCTAATATCCTAATCTTGGTTTGCAGACTTATCTTCCTATTCTCCCAAACTTTTTTTAACTGTGAAAAAACACCCTGAGCCTTGGCTATTCTACTTTTGACAAATTCACTGCTCCAACCATCTTTACTAATAATACTACCAAGGTAAGTGAAGCTGTCTTTTTAACATTAATTTTCAAACCTATTCTAGCACCCTGAACTCCCAAAACCACTAAAAATTCATTCATTTTGCTCACACTTTCATCTACGATTCTTAAATCATCAACATAATCTAAGTCCAGAAGACTGTTTCCTCCCCATTTGACTCCATGGTCTCCCATTGCCTTTCTTGTGCTCCTTAAGACAAAGTCCATCAAAATGATCCATATAAAGCGGGATAGAATACAACCATGCTTAAATCCTGATTTAATACAAAACTAGCTGCTAACCTCATTTCCTACCTTAACCGCAGCAGTGTTATTCTCGTACATAGCACTAATCACTTTAATGTATTTGTCTGGTATACCATACAAGGACAAAACCTTTACAAAGCTCTTCTATCAACAGAATCAAACACTTGCTCGTAATCTATAAAACTGAGGACCAAAGGTGATTGAAAACTCAGGCACCTCTCAATTATTAACCTAAGCGTGAAAATTTGGTCGACACATCCTCTACCTTTTCTAAAACCGCATGTTCTTCTCTTAAAACTTTGTCTACGGCATCTCTCAGTCTAAAGGTATCATACTAAGTTATTTACTACCTAAAGAGACCAGACAAATCCCTCGATAATTACCACACTCACTTTTATCATCTTTCTTATAAAGTGGCTTAATTAACGTTTTCATAAAATCGTTAGGTACTTCCCCTTTTTCAAAAATCAAATTCATAATCTTCAGTAACTTATTTCTAACCTCAGAGCCACCATATTTAAGAAACTTATTTACCACCCTATCAGCACCTGGAGCCTTACTACTTTTTAGTGCTTTTAGTACTGTCGCTAATTCCTCCTCACAAAACAAATCTTTCTTCACATTCAAGGTATCACAAACTTTTTCATTTTCCTCTATATCTCTTCCTTCAACTCTATCTCGGTAAAGAAAATTCTAAAAATGTTCGACCCATCTCTCTTTAGTTGTTTCCTTATTACTAATTGCGGCCCCATTCCTATCTTTAACTTGGCCAAGTCCTTATTGACTACTCCCTCTCAATTTGTTAACATGCCGGCACAATATTTTACTATTATGCCGTGTAGCTGCATCTTCCAGATCCTCGGCAATTTTATCAATGGCCTCTACTTCACACCTCCTTAGTTCATATTTTAATGCTTTCTCCACTTTCTTTACGTTCCTTTTGTTTTCATATGATCTAACACTAAGGTAATTCTTGTACAAGTCCTTTCTATCAAACATAAAGCTTTCTCACTAACATTCTTAGCTGCAGTTCTAGCTTTCTTCCCTAAGACACCTTCAGCTGCTTCACAAATTATTTTTCTAAAATTATTCCAACCATCTTCCACATTATTAAATTTTAAACTCTCAAGTTTAGTATTCAACTGTTCCTGGAAAGTTTCTCTCAAATTCTTATCCTGGAGTCTACCAACATCATATTTTCCGGGAGGTAGTTACCCTTCCGATATTTCAGCTTTAAATTAACCCTTGACACTACTAGATGGTGATCTTTACTCTTAATATCAATAACGGCACTCCTATATACCCCAGTACTTTGTATTGATCCTGCCAGTCTTCGGTTTACAACAACATAATCAATAAGGTTTGCTGTCTTACAATCACGTGAATACCATTTTAACTTATGAACCATTTTATGACCAAACACCGTATTGGTTATAACTAGATTGTTATAGCTACAAAATTGCAAAAGTCTGTGTCCATTGCTGTTTTCCTCGGTTTTCTTTTCCTACACCAAATTTGCCTAGGCTAGGGGTACCATCTATTCCTATTTCTACCAAGCTGGGCGTTAAAATCTCCAAGTAAAAACATCATATTTCTACCTGGTACCCTGTCTATTTGCTTCTGTAACTGTAGTAACTGTAAGTAAAATTCATCTGAGTCATTAGTATCTCCGTCAGTCGGTTCTACAGGGGCATATACTACTATAACTGATACCCTGAGCTTTTTAGTCATAAAATGAGCAATTACTATTCTATTATTAATACCTTCCCAGCCTAAACAAGACTTAGCAGCTTCCTTATTCATCATGTGCCCTACTCCCTGTCTATGTACCCAATCCTTCCTGCTTGATTAAACAAATTCAGTGTCACCTAATCTCATACTTCATACCCCTCGGGTATGATATTCCAAAACTTCTAATAAATCCAGTTCGAATTATCTAAATATGTCAGTCTAAATATTGATACAATAGTTCTTTTTTAACGTCGTAACATTCCAAGTTCCAATTTTCAGGTTCTTTAAATGATTGAAATGATTTTCGCCTCAGGAAAAGCAATGATCCCGGATACCAGTACAGGACGGGGATCACATATCTTCTCAAGTCTACACCAAAGTGCTTAAGCCGGCTTAGAACCGGACAGCAAGAAGTCCCTGGGACCTAATGGGGGCTTTGTGTAATCCTGGGCCCATCTTGGTCACAACATGGTTTTCAGCACTTGGCGATGCTCTTCTATCAATAAGAGTTGAAATCCTGCAGAGACAGTATTAAGCTTATTACCTCCGACTCATTATATATTCATGCCTACAAATATGATGCTACTACGGGGATGCAGTCTATAATAGATAAATTATCTAGGAAGAGGTTTTCCAGCCTGAAAACGCCCATCAAAACGAACCAAGCCCAGAAGAATTACCCATTAGTCAGAATCCCGTGCGAATGCTGTGTCGTTTAAACGCATAATAACCGCATTAAAGGGTTATCAGATAGTTACACGGAAAACACAAATCAAAGGGAAAATTCTGTTTATCTTGGTCTCCCATATGTTAAAGTCGGTTTCAGATCATATTTCATAAAATCTAAGAAAAAATAACATTTACACTTACTATAGACCCAGAAAAACCATCAGGTCCCAAATTTATCAAGGTAAAGACCCTATTCCGATAGGTGAAAACTCCGGTGTCTACAGAATTCCTTGTTCGTGTAGTCTTTGGTACATCGGAAGAACTGATCAGCGACTCACGGATAGATTAACTCAGCACTCTAGTTCAATTAATAATACACTTAAAAAGCGGAAAAAATAGAAAACTTTGACTCTGCCGTTGCAGAGCACTTTTTTGAAAATCCAGACCATACTATTTTGTTTAATCAAGCCAGCCTAATTTCGCAAGACAAAGGTATTGTCCAGCACTAAAGAGAATATGTTGAAATTTATAAATACCAACATTTAGGTCTAGCTTTAAACAGAGATTCAGGTGGTTTGAGAATAAAAGAATTATATTTTGGTTTACTCAAAAGAGAAGCCAATACTTTAGTAATCCCTGAAATAAACCTTGAACCACTTTCCCAGTCATATAATCAAACACGTGAGCAACCCCTTGGGTATCAAAGGGTGTCTGCAAGAAATGCAATAATTAAAATCCGAAATCAGATGACATAGTTCTCCAACTTATTTAATTGCTGGTTCTCTTTGTTTTTGAGTGAATGAATTGTTTTCTTTTATTTTATTTCTCAGTTGTTCGCTAGTATCCGTCGATGGTAGTTCATAATTTTTTTGGATTTTATGCAAATCGCGGATATTGGCGAATGACTCGTTTTTATGGTTGTTAGGTATTTGGTTTTAATTCTTATATTTTTTGGCTTTCATTGAATTTTATTAATCTTTTAAGTTTTTTTTTTGTTCTTTTCACATTGATTTTCCGCGTTTGTTTGTTTGTTTTTTTTTCTTCGGCACTTTCCTTGGATACATTATTTCGTTTCGCACTGAAAAAGAGAGGCGTTTGTCCTCTCGAAATATTCGCGTTGTTGTGTTTTTTCAGTATTTTAATTTTGCCTTTAAAAACCCCATTTTTGCTCGTTTTTCTTTCTTTATGGTATTAATTTTTCAACATAAGATGACAATTTTTGTACCGCTCCATAGCAGATATTCAGCTTTATCCATACATGAGATTACATTTTTGAAATTTGCTTCAGTTTTTGTTGTTTTTTAAATTGAAAATATGTTAGAAAAGTGATAAAATAAAAATATTTTCCTCTTTTTTTTACAAGTTTAGATGATTATTTAGGGAAGTATCAATAATACAATAACTCTGCCTTGGTGGATAGACACTAATCAGTTCATTTATACAAGTGTATTTTTGTTCAAACTCAAGTTATGAAGTCCACAAAGTCCAAGGTCCAATGTTTCACAGGGAGTGTAACATTAAGTATAGCAATATAGATTCGGTTAAGTAAATAATTTGAAAGGTAAAGCGGAAATTCGTGGATCAACGTAAGTAAAGGAAAAATGCTACTTCTTCTAATAAGAATACTTGTTTATTCAGTACATGTGTGAACAATCAGAAAAAAAGAACTTTTTTCTGCTTGTTAGGGTGAATCGTAAGTTCTTGCGTAAGAACCAGAACAAAAGAAAAGGTGATTTTGCCACAATTTATAGTAGCTAAAGTAACAATGCTCGGGGGATTAAGGGAAAATTATCATTGGTAAATTAAAAAAGATCTATATGTAAATTAAGGTAGATGTGCAATAGAAAAAAAGATTAAGGCAAAAATCGTCAGAGTGCGGTCACCTAAAGGTATTTCAACAAAAAGATTCCTTGTAAAGATGTGGCTGAATATTCTGGAAAATGCTGTTGAAAGCATACCACCCCCAAAGTTTTGTCTCTCAAGGAGTGGCGACCTTTGAGACACACATAGCCAGGAGGCTGACACGGCTCTGCAGAGTGGTAGAATCAGGAGGTTTTATCCACCAATATACATTGGTGGATAAAGCTTCCTGATTTTAAGTTTGATCCTGATTCTTAGTTTGTCGTTGGGAGGATTCCAAAAACACGGAAGAAGATAAGACCAGCGTTCGTAGGCAATGTCAGGCCAATCCTAATCGACAATACTTTACGACATCGCCAAGCCTATCCCAATCATAATCGACAATACTTTACGACATCGCCGAGCCGATCCCAATCATAATCGACAATACTTTACGACATCGCCGAGCCGATCCCAATCATAATCGACAATACTTTACGACATCGCCAAGCCAATCCCGATCATAATCGACAATACTTTACGACATCACCAAGCCGATCCCAATCATAATAGACAAAACCTTCAATAAAAACCTTCTGAAGTCATTCGGCAGAATCTATCAGCACCGGGGGAGCTTACACTTGATTCTATTAACAGTTGAACTGGAAGACTTTAACCATGAAGGGTATAGAGTAGCTGGCTTAGTTTCCACTGATACTCCATAAGTAGAAAGCTGCAGAACGATTCTCATGAGAACACAAGGGCTGGCTAGACTAGGAAAGCGAATCAAAACTGTTAAGTGTTACTGGCCAGTATTTTTTCTAGCCTCAAAATTAAATTATTGTACTCGTGGCCCTTAAAATAACCTACAAATTTCACTGTTTTCTTTATTTTGTAAATCAATGACTTCATGAAATAAGCAGTATTTTTGAAAACCTTGCAGCACCATTATTGACATCCAATTAATAATGCCTGTTGACACACACAAATTGAATAGGATAAAGGCAAATTTCCAAGTAACTTGCTTTTTCAGTCAATATTTACAATAACTCTTACCAGAAAGTTGTATTAGGTTTTTGACTGGCAATTTTTTTACCCTAAGCCATGGGTATACTACGTTAACTGTAATAAGAGCATGAGTTGAATTCCCTTTAAGTAAATCAGCATGAGTTATGGTCCTGGTAGAAGCATTATCCTGGCACAAGGCAATTTTTTCGAATAAAATAACCTTTATGATCCTCTATACTATCGATTGGAACATTCTAAGAGACTTACTTTTTTGTATTTTGGACAATATCCATGTAGTCAAAGGATCGAGCATAAAATCCATCACTTGTCAACGACCCCCAGAAATTAGACCACGCTTTGTACGGACGAATCATCATTGGTGCAACTATCGGTCTAGAAATTAATAAATCAGCACATTAGAATTCATGACAACTGGAACTCCACGCTTACAAACAGACTAATTTTTACCTAAATAATAAGAAAGAGGGATTAAGACAGAAAAAAAAAACAACTTAATTATCTAACAGTTAGGTTAACTACTCTGATGCTGAAGAAGCAACCACTATTTAGAACACTATTCTTATGTGTTGGCTTGTGCTTTCTTTGTTTCATCAAATTGGATATGCAGTCAAAACCTTTGGGGCGAGGGAGGCGTGGCAAAGGCTTAAAGGCTAACACCCTCATTTTCACAATTTTGTACAGAAACTATCAAAACTAGAGCCTCATGTCTTCTCTCTCTCGCTCCCTATCTCTCTCTCTCTCTCTCTCTCTCTCTCTCTCTCTCTCTCTCTCTCTCTCTCTCTCTCTCTCTCTCTCTCTCTCTCTCTCTCTCTCTCTCTCTCTCTCTCTCTCTCTCTCTCTCTCTCTCTCTCTCTCTCTCTCTCTCTCTCTCTCTCTCTCTCTCTCTCTCTCTCTCTCTCTCTCTCTCTCTCTCTCTCTCTCTCTCTCTCTCTCTCTCTCTCTCTCTCTCTCATTGTGTAAAACTTAAAAGTTATGCCTTAACAATAGCAAGAACATTGTATTTCAAAACTATTAAGCCCTACATAAGAAAATACATACGAACATAGCTAAACCACTAAATTCGAATTTATTACAGAAAGTAGATTAATTAAGCTATACCCCTAACTGACAATATAATAAATTTGACCTTTTTATAACTTAACTAAACATTAATACATAGCTAGGAAAAGTTGATAACAATACGATCATAACACATAGAACCAAACCAAATAGACTAAAGTACGAACGCAAGGTAGCACAAGGTATTTTGCCATCTTTTGTGGCTTTCAAACCATATATAAAGAAAAGAAATGTACATATTTTACTAAAGAAATTACTAAAATCAAATACACTACAGGATATGGGATAGGATAAAGATCTTCAAGAAGCATTGCTAGCCCACAGGGCGTCCAATCGACGCTTCAGTTGCTGGGTCTTTTTAGAGGGACAAGTAATAAGCCTGTCAACCAAATATACTACAGAAACTTGATTAAATAAACTAGACATAGAACTGACAGAAGAATCAATACACCCTTTTCATGATGCCACTAAATGCTGCTTTATAACTAGGATAAGTTGATCTCAATAATGTTAAGGTCAATAATAAGCACGAGTTAGAGAGAAACAGACAATGTTCTTTCTATCCTTTTTATGACAACTTGCTGTCCTTTTTATTGGCTTAAATTAATTTACAAGAGCCAATCAGGATTTTTTTACTAGCTGGAAGTTTGACATAACAACAACAGAGGGTAAAAAAAAACCGGGTTATATGGCTTCCTTTTTGGAAACCCATAAGCAACAGTGTGATTGGCTTACAAAATGCGATCGGCTTACGCCACGAATATAAACCACAGGAATTAAAGCACACTTTATAACGCACCCTCTCTTTCTCTGTTAGCACAAACGCTAGATGGCAGAAGTTTTTTTTCCTTAGCAGCAGTTTATTAGAATTGGTTGTCTTTTCAGTTTGAAGGGTATGTACTCCATATAGTTGGAAAACATCCAATATTGCTTCAGTAATTGCAAATTGGCCACAAGGATAACTTTATAAAAATAAGACGCTATCGAAATGAACTTTTTTGTTTCCATCCAAAGCTATCTTCAGTCAATAACAGAGCCTGTTTGACAAGTGATGTCTAAACAAAGAAAGTTGAGAAGTAGACAATCAATCTGCTCTTAAGGGGGGAAAATACAATAAAGGAACTTTTAAGGAAAAAAAATATCGATATGACATTTTATGTCGCTCCAACTTGGATGCTATTTTTTATACAAAGGAATATTACAGGAAAGGTGTTTGACTGACACGAGAGAGGCTTTGGTATTTCTATAACATAAATATCCCATAAATTTATTTATAAGCACAGTACTTCTGGGTATTAGCCAAAGCCCCCCCCTCAAAAAAAAAATAATTGCTTTGTGCATGGTTGCTGGGTCTACTATCCAAAATCTTAATAACAAGTTAAACAATACCAAGCTAAAATGAATAAATTCTGCAAAAAGACAAACAATGTTTTAATAAAATATTATTATTTTGATCTTGGACGTTTCGTTTCCATTTTTCAGTCTTGTCTTGAATGTGGCAAAGGAAAAGAGAATTGCCTTCATATTCCTCCTTTTCACCTTCTTCCTTCTTCTTTCTCCATATTCACTTTGATTCCTCCTTTTTTTTCTTTTGATTATTACACACATCAGTCTGCACACAAGTAGAAGGGGAGGTGCTACTCCGACGCGACACCCCTGCTGCCACCTATAACTTTTTTTACATAGTTCATGGATGGTTATGTGTCTTGGTCGATTTATTTGATGTTGTTCATGGATGTTTTTATGGTCTTTGTCAGTGAGTGTGAAAAAACAGGAACTTTGTCACTTTCATGTCTGTTTTCATGGATGGTTATGTGTGTTGGTCGATTTATTTGATGTTTTTATGGATGGTTATGTGTGTTGATCAATTTATTTGATGTTTTTATGGATTTTGTCAGTGAGAATGGAAAAACAGGAACTTTGTCACTCCCTTCTTGTTGTTGTTCGATGCAGATGTTATGAGTTTCCGGGAAACAGTATTTGTTGTTGTTGTTCGATGTAAATGTTATGAGTTTCCGAGAAACAGTTAGATCATGTGTTTCCTTCTCAGCCAATCAGAGGACTTTGTTTACATAACAATTTGACCTTGAGATTTCGTATATAACGGGCATGCAATGTGATTCAATTATCAGAAAGTATTGTGACACAATGGATAGAACAATTGACATAATTGATGAGCTTGAAGCCTTGACACCCACAGTTTACCATGTAAGTGAATTTTTATTATCAAACAAATTTTCCATGGTCACCCTCTAGTATATTTAAGTAAGTACCCCCCCCCCACAAACCATACAGTCTTTATACTCAATGCAAAACGTAAATATATTCCTTTACCCTCACCCCCCCCCCCCCCAAACCATACAATCTTTATGCTCAATGCAAAACGTAAATATATTCTTTTACCCTCAACCCCTACCCCATTGTCTTACAATCCCAAATTCTCGCAAAAAGCAATAATTTTTCGATAAATTCCTTCCCTCTATATTTCCAGCTCAATCCCCCCCCCCACAAACCATACAAACGTTATACTCAATGCAAAATGTAAATAAATTATTTTATCATCAAAAAATAACCACCCCAAAAAGAAATACCTTTTAGATAAATTTATTATTTATGTAAGCCCATCAACTTCTGTATATCTCTTAGCTATTAAGCCGCTTTTTGACATAAGCTCTCCACACAAGCATATAATTACTTTGTCACCCCTCTTCCGGTGTGTTCACGGTATCGGTCTAGCCCAAAGGGTTTGTTCTTCATGTAAAATTAAAACAGTTTTAAGAAATAATATTTGATGCAATATTTTGGATAAGTGAAATGGATTATTTTCAAATTAAGTCTAACAATGTATTTGTGACATTATGTAAAAGAGGGGAGGGGGCGATACATCGCATCTAACAGCTTTGCTGTAAAGTAAATTATGTAAAAAGGGAGGGCAATGCCTTCAATTCTAACACCATCAGTGTAAAATAAGTACAAACTAGTTATTCACATTAAAAGTAAGGGGGATTTAGTTTGTAGGTATGTACACCAATTGACAAGAATACAAATGTGTCAATATATGCGTTGTGTCTCTAGGCATTCTTTTAATTTTTTCAATATTTCAATTAAGTTTACTTTATATTCCTGTGCGTGACTCCTTTATGTTTTTGGGGGGAGGGTTTTAGCGCTTTTATTAGTGGCAAAATATAAAAGATAATTGCTTCTTAGTCATTTAGCGATTTTAGCTATAACATTTGAATAAAAGGTAGTAAGATACATTCGTTATTGATCTGGCATGCGATTGAATAAAACGCATGATTAACTCAATGAGAGGGTAGACCTAGGGTGGATTAATTTTCCTAAATTTAGGGGCGAGAGAATATGGTTTTTTTGCTTTACTTCTTTGCGATAAATGCTTTTCTAGACAAAATTATGGTTAATAACTTTCTTTCTTTAAAATAGAGGGGGAAATTATTTTGATTTGATTTTTTTTTCTTCTTTAAGGCAAATTATGAGGAATTTGCTGCCCCTACATCAAAGAGAGCTATGGCTGGCGCGAATAGCGAAGAATGCTCGTCACCGCCACCCACTAAGAAAGCGAGGGCTAATAATGCGCCCCCTGCGAGGGCTACTGTCATACAATATGGTCGCTGGCCAAAACCCTCTAGCTCCACACTGCCGCCCCAAGTGCAGCCATCTATGCAAGCCACTCTTAATCGAGCCTCAGTTATACAATATGCTCGTCGGCCGAAACCCCCCAGCACCACACTGCCTGCCCAAGTGCAGCCATCTGTACCAGCCCCTGTCCCGGCTGCACAAGTCACAGCTCCTGTACAAGAAATTAATGACATCGCTTGCACATCCGCTCTCCTTGGTCCTCTAATAGCTGCCCCATTGACGCTAGGTCAGGAGGTTACCCTCCAGCATGCACTACCTGGTCCTTCGGGCACCCAAGCCCAGACGGATTATTCAAATGTAAGCATTTTTTTCCTACCTATCTATTTCTTCCAATGTTTTAGTTCTTTTCAATCCCAATATAAACTTATCTCTGCGAGATATTAACCACCCCCCCCCCCACAAACCTAACCACCATACACTCTTTATACTCAATGGAAAACGCACATATATTCTTTTTACCCTCAACCCCCCTCCCATTGTCTTACAATCCCAAATTCTCGCAAATAGAAATAAGTTTTCGTTAAATTCCTTCTATATTTCCAGCTAAAGTGTCTGCCGACTTCTGTCAATTCTTAGACATTAAGCCGCTATGTTTTGACATAAGCTCTCCGCACAAGCATATAATTACTTTGTCACCCCTTTTCCTGTTTTGTTCTATCATTAGCGACGGTTAGACCGCCAAGGCTAGGCTTTCAATGCTTTTACGTAATTCTATTGTTTGGCCAAGAAAATTAGCTATGAATTGTCTGCAAAATTAGGAAATTGGAATTCCATGTAAGAGCGAAACAAGTTATACCCCCAAAAATAATAATTGCTATTTATGACATTGTTGAAAAGGGGGGGGGCATAGTTGCCCTCGAATCTTTTTGGTCACTTAAAAAGCGCAGTCAATTACTGCTAATGCTCACCGTCTTTGAAACTCTATTCCATTCACATAGTTTTAAGAGAGAGAGATTATCCCATCTGTCACATATTGACGTTCTAATTTACACTGAATATTTCTATCGTGCCAAAGATTTTAGTGTGGGGAAAGCAACTTAACGGTTCTCAGCATTTTGGAGTTCAAACTCGTTCATCTAACCTCCATAATTAAACTCACGTGTTTGCTGAATCAGTCTGGAATTAGAAATATTTCAAATTTTGTTGGGGCATTATGCAAAGGGGGGCTTGGAAGAGCTGCGGGAGGCGCTGCATGAAGCGCCGCGGGCCCCGAGAAGTACCACAGGAGTGCACCACGGGCCAGAAAAGCGTCGCAGGATGCGCCGCAGGGATGCACCGCAGGGATGAGCCGCAAAAAAAAAAAAATGCCACTTTCTATGTCATATCTTATATTATCTTGAGTTGAATTAGCTCAATGTATTTAAGCAATAATAATTTAAACAGTAGGGATGATTTGAAAATAAGCTATTTTTCATTTATAGGTTGGTGAATTGGTCCCATATTCACCGTCCAGTGAAGAAGAGGAAGAACCATTTCTAACACCACCAATTGAGTTTCAGGACAATGAGACATGGGACAACTCTATTGAAGTACCTTTTAATATTGATGAGTTTTTAGATGATTATATTAATGTAGATCCTAGCACAGTTGAGCTGGTAGACTTGAGCCCGAAGACTTTACAGCTTTTAGAGGATTTTACTGGGAACTCTCCTCCCACTGATTACCCACTTCCACCGCAATCAACTGAATTGGAACAGGGTTCGGATATTTTTAAACAACAAGCGAAAGGGGGTACATCTTCCCCCGATTTTCAATTGACCAATACAATACTGAAGAATATAGTTGCTGTCACTAAGACATTTGTGGATCCTTTTAATAAACGTTGGGGAGGAAATTTTGCGTTTGTTCCCGTAGAAATAGTGCATGCCTATGCCGATAAAATTCATGCCCTGCTGGAGAACCATATTCAGTGGTGGGGGGGGGTAGGGATTCAATTGAGGTTTCCATTGTTTTAAAGGTTTTTTATTTGAATGAGGGGAAAAGCGATGTTTACTATCATTTTATACATTCCGAGATGCGTGTAATTTATCCGAGTTTAGAGAATTTTGAGAGATTTTTTAGTTAGTGTGTAGTAGAAATTATAGCGCATCTCGAGAACTATAATGAAATTGGGAGTGGGTCTGTAGTTTTATCTGTTGAAAATTTAAGCGTAAATATATGGAAAATTTAGAAAGATTCTACTTTAAGAGGGGGGGGGGGCAGGGTATAATAGGAATATAGTTTTAAAATATAATCTGGATCTAGTAGGCTGTCAAGGTGTCCAGAAGATCTGTTTTGAAACAGGTCAAAAGTGTTTCAAGTATGCTTTCCTCATATCAGCCTTTCAGCCTCTAGCAGATGACGCTACCAAGAAGAATTTAGATCACTGGGCTGTACATGGGAAGGTGGGGTCCGATTTCCCAGTTGTAGATTTTTCTTGCCTAGAAGGAAAATACCCAGTAACGCTAAAATCCATTGACATTTTTGAAAGGGCTAATGCCCATTTAAATATCGGCGTTACTGTGGTACAATACGAAACAGAATGTAAAGATGGAGCTCGTTCTAAAAATAAGGGGGTGTTATTCCCAGTAAGGGTCCCGTCAGTTGATTTGGTTAAACAATGGTTATGGTTGTTATGCACACTGCCTAGTCAACCGAATGCAACTGGCCATTTTAATCTGTTCACTGACATTAGTAGAGCTCTGAGGGATGGTAAGCCTAGGGGGGAGCGTTTTTACTGTCCAACATGCCTCTCTAGATTTTGGACTGAACTAAAGCTGCAAAATCATATGAGACACTGTAGACGGCATGGTTATCAGACAGTGGAAACGGTTTCAGGGGATAGGGCTATTCTACGCTTTAAAAATTTCCAAAATACCCTCCTCCAATACAAAAAAATATCTTTGAATTGTGAGGCCAAGCTAGTGGAGGTGAATGACCCACAATATCCAAACCGTATCAAAGAACACCAGGCCATTGCAGTGTCCTATGCTCATGGGCAAAGAGACAATTCTAACACCACGCGGCTGTTAGAAATAGTTGAGATATTGGATGAGAATGAGTGTATGGTCAAGGCATTGACTAAACTGATTGGCACGGCTAATGGTGCTATTTCTCGTTTGAGAAATACCCATTATCCAATGGTACTGTCCGTAGAGGATCGTCTCACGATTAAAAATCAAAAAATATGTTGGGTTTGTAGGGGGAAGTTTGTAGAGGAGGATAATGAGATTAACGGGAAAGAGGGGGGAGGGGGAAAGTCAGAGACCACGATCACTTGTGGCAGAAAATATCATCTGGGGGTAGTAATTTTAGGGGGGTAGCACATCAATCGTGTAATTTAAATGTTAGCCAACAGTTTTTTATCCCAGTTTTTATCCACAATTCTTACTATGACTTAAAATTTATTTTACCAGCACTGGCACGTATGCACGGAGAGGGGGGGGGATTACATACTACGAGGGTGAATATTTCATTTATCTATATCATCATCCCCAAATCGACCGAAAAGTTATTGCTTCTCAAACTGAAATGGCAGGCAGCGTATAATGAGCGCACGTGCTGGAATAAAATCAGGTTTTTAGATTCTTTTAGTTTTTTCCCCAAATCCTTAAGTCAACTAATTCAAGTGCAGAAAAGCGACAATTTTGATAGCTTTCTCTTGCTTAAACAGCACTTTCCAGACAGTGAAATGTATGACTTATTAACCAGCAAAGATGTATATGCATATATTTATTACTGCTCTAGCGCTTGATGAAGCGAGGAGAAACTACCTCCAATTGAACCTTTTCACTACTCACTTACCAACAGTGAATGCACAACTGAGGAGTACGAGTTTGCCAAGAATGTGTGGTGTAAGGGGATAGTAAAAATGGGTGGGATTATTTTAGATTGTACTTGGCAAGTGATGTTCTTACTATGTTGGATATAGTCTGTAAGAATACAGACCAGATCTATTCAGAGTTCGGGTTAGATATAGGATATTATTTTTCTACACCACATTTAGCAATGGATTTAATTTTAAAAATTATCAGGGAGGAAATAGGCCTAATCACCGATGTAGATCAACACCTTTTTGTAGAGCGTTCAATGAGGGGAGGGTATGTTTTTCACGGGGACCGCGTCTTATCAACCGATCCGAGCGGACAAAGCACCAGTGTAAAGTCAAATGCAGTGTTCTTGGACATGAACTCGTTATACCCCTCGGCAATGTCCCACTACTCTTTGCCGTGTGGGAACTATCAATGGCTTGAGAATCCTTGTGAGTTCCCCGACATTAACACCGTCCAGGACAACGGGCCACAAGGATGGTTCTTTGAAATTGACGGTCACATCCCGCTAGCACTTCACGACTCAGTCAAAGATTTTGTTTTTCCCTGTATCAATTGACCAGTGACCAGGGACTCACTGAGCCCCAATAACCGATCACTAGTTGAGAATATGGGGATGCATTGGGCTCCCTCTAAACAACAGCTGATTGCTGATTTGGACCATAAGGAGAATACCATTGTTCACCATGTACTTTTGTGCTGGATGATGAGCAATGGTATCAAGAACACTGAAGTCCTTAGGGTCTTGCAGTTCAATCAGCAACCTTACTTAGAATCGTTTATTGAAACTGTTGTCGATAAACGCTCAGGGCAAATTTAGAGGTGGAGAAGGAATTGTACAAGCTCATTCTAAATTCAGAGTTTGGCAAAATGGGTGAAAGCGTACGTAACAGATCTCGCTGCGACGTCGTGACTGACCCTCTAGAGTGTGCACGAATTATTGCCGATCCCAATTTTACATCATTCACGAGCATAGAGGCTGGCATGGTTCTTCTACACAGGAAAAAGTGAAATGTGGTACTGAACATGAATATAGCAGGCGGCAGTTCAGTACAAGAAATTTAAAAAAAAATCATGTTGTCGTTCTTTTACAATGTGTGCAAGGTGCAATGGCCACGGGAGGGGGAGGTTCAAGTTTACTATGGGGATACAGATTCTCTGCTGTTAAATGTAAATGTGACTGAAGATTTATTGGGTGATTTGCAAAATGGGGTGCACATCAGCTCGCGGATGGATTTCACCAACTGGAATCCATCCCTCTACCCCGAGCTGGTGAAACGTCAAGCCCCCAACCAACTATTAAAATTAAAATCAGAGACGGGGAGTGATTTGATATCCAGGAAGGTGTTCCCGGGTCCCAAAGTTTATTGCGTTGAAACACATAGTGGGGATGAAAAGAAGACATGTAAAGGGGTGCCTACACACTTTGTAAAGAGCAATTTCAACATGAGCGTGTACATAAAATGTGTAGAAAGTAGCCTAGTGCCAAGAGCACAATTGCCTGCAATTCGCTCTCTATAGTATAGAAATTATACTGTCAGAGTGGAAAAAAAATGCAATGTGGAGTACATCTGACACGTTCCATGTCCTAGAGAATGGTGTGTGTCCTGCCCCACGGCCGCTATAGTATTACAGACCGAGTTGAATGCATTAACTATCGTAATCATCTTGGTCTAGATAAACTAATCTAACCAACTAATTTAACCCAGGCACTAACCACCTCCACTCAACCTTTCATAAATTAATCTATCCAGCTAATCTAGTCCAAGCACTAACCACCATCCACTACCCTAGAGCAGTGATGACACCTATTGTTTTTCCACAGCGGCCCCGGGGGGTGGGGGACCCTTTCTTTAAATTCACTCCAATGTTCAACTGTGCTAGTTCCAAATCTATTTTGTTGTATAAAAAGTGTTGTACAAAAAGTGTTGTACAAAAGGTGTTGTACAGAAAAGTGTTGTAAAGAAAAGTGCTGTAGATGGACAAGAGTGTTGTACAGAAAAGTGTTGTACAAAAAGTGCTGTAGATGGACAAAAGTCTTTAAAGACAAAAAGTGTCATCATTGTTCATGTTGAACAAATAGATTGTTTATGTTGACCAAGTGTTCATGTTGAACAAGTGTTCATATTGCTGCAATAAATATGGCAATGAAATTTTGTTTTTGTTGTTCTTGAATATAATTATATACGGGGAAATTGATACTTATTCATTGGAAACGCATGGTTTAGAGTTTGGTATAGTCTCACCGTTGTCAACAGCATGTATCAGTTTAAAACGCCCTTCAGATCGTTTCTGTGTGGCCCCTCAATGTCAGGGAAAACAACACTGTTAGCTAGAATAATTCAAAATTGCGATAAAATGTTTTTGAAAAACCAAAAAAAATCTACTATTGCCATAGCATTTGGCAGGAGTCTTATGATAAAATAAAAGCAATTGCCACAACCATACCAATACAATTCATAAGAGGACTCGATGTTTTCAATAGTATTGAAACGAACTCGTGGCTGATTATTGATGATTTGGCTGAATCCATTGAACACTTCTCACAGGATATGCTGCAACTGTTCACTGTCTGATCTCATCATGAACACATTTCCATAACCCTAGCTCTACACAATCTGTTTCATTAGAGCAAATGTATGCGATCCCTTGCTTTGAATTGCACTATCTATATTATCTATCGAGTCGTTCGTGATTCTAGCTCGCTCATAACTCTCAATAAACAGATATACCCCGGCGCCCCAAAATTTCTGTTGTCAGCGTACACTCAGGCGACTAGCAAGCCCTACGGTTACATTTTTCTGGATCTGAATCAGAGCATGCCCGAGGATCTACGTGCAGTCACCGACATTTTCGACAATGAAATTACAGTATATCTTCGGGTGAACAGTAGAAAACGCTATTATTTGCCATTATGATATTGAAAGAACTACACGAACAACAGTATTTATTTTCAGTTCTAAAAACTTCAATACCCCTGCTTAGGAAGGTCATACTCAGACATGGTGTCGACAATGATTTCATTAATCGAATATCTAAACTACTTTCAAATTTAACTGAGGGTGATATTCAACTACCATAAAGTGTTAGACAACAGATAAAGCAACATCATTCAACTGTACGTGCCTTGGCTTTTAAATAGAAGGGAAACAAATTTAAAAGAAAACGACTCCTTCAGGCAGGCGGTAGCCTTTTTACGCTTTTACTGCCAATAATTGCAGGAATTGTAAACAGTTTTCTCTAGAGAGAGAATGACAAAACCTTATAAATTGAATACTTTTGAACTTGTCCTCTCACCCGGTGAACATTTTGAAGACAATATATGCATATTCGATAGTGACGAGAAAATTGCCAATGACAAAAACCTATTTTTACTCCAAAATGCATTGCATCGCATGACCAAATATAGACTTTATCGTGAAAGACCCGCCGCCAATCTCTCTAAATAAGAGACATCTCGTCAGGATTCGATACGATCAAAGGAGAGGACTTGAAATCAATTGTTTTAAAAATTGGAAATCTATTGCCATTGACCTATCAAGAAAAGAGTAAAAGATTATTATCATATCTCTTGTTGGAAACTGGTGATCAAGTTCAAGTCGAGAGCACAGGGAAACGAATTTTAATTCAAGGAAAAAGTTATAATCTAGTTGATTTAATTTGTGATATGGTAACGAATCGTAAAGGACTCTTATCCTTTGACGATAATCTATACACCTTTCTAAGTGTATCAAACTTTCCCAAAAGTCTTATTGGCAATAAGCAAATTCTAAAAAAACTAAGAGAATATAGTCCTCCAACAACAGCAATACCATTTAAAAAAGAAGAACATTAAATATTTGAAAATAATAGCACCAGTGATTTTACAACCCCTGTTGCTAGCTAGTCAAAAGCAAAGACGAATTGATCCACCCTGCAGTGTATAAAAGTGGAGTGGACGTTACACTACATGCTTGCGTTCAAAATGTTTGAAGTTCTCAAAAGTGTCTATGAAAATATTGGTGAAGTAGTGAGTTTAAGTTCTCCCAAAACCCTTTCCAAAGTTGCATCTGTCACCGCATTGAAAAATGCAAAAGAGAATATAGAGAGTAAGCCAAGTTAAACACTGCGCCAGAATCATATACATTGCAGCAAGGAATATCAACAAACTAAAGCCTTTTTCCCTCTGCATATAATGCAAATGGATCTTTTAACTTTAGACGCAGTTCAACGGCATCACAATACACCCTAAAAATATATTCTGGTGGCAATCAGTGTCTTTAGCCGCTATGCCCTTGTTAGTCCACTGCGGCCAAAGAGAGGTGTTGAAGACACTCGCGGCATTGAAAGTATTATCGAGCGGGATTCAACTAGAATAATTCGATCAGATCCTTCTTTTTAACTTTTAAATCCTCGTTTGCAAAAGGTTCGTTTGAAATATAATACATCACTCTATTATCGTCACAGTCTAATAAAGGCTGCGTTGGTCGAACGATTAATAAGAACGATTCGTATATTAATTTCAAGATATTGTACATTGAAAAATACATGTGCTTTTATTCAGGATTTAGATAAAATTATGCAGAAATACAACCATCGACCCCATCGATCTCTGTCCAACTCTAGACCTCGGGGTGTTCACTACAGTGAGAATACATTTGATACTTTTCTAAAGAAATAATCCAATGGTAATGAGAAGAAAAAAAAGAAGAAATCCAATATTGGCGATAGTGTTCGAATTAATAGAACCACCAATATTTTTGAAAAGGGGAATTATTTATGGAGAACTGAACTTTTCATAGCTTAAGAAATTATAGACACCAAACCCATAACTTATCAGCTATGATTTACGAAAGAAAAAGAGATTCTCGGTGGTTTTTATGACTATGAACTGCAAAAAATTAGAAAAAGTAGTGAAACTTATAGAATTGGAAATATATTAAAGAGCCATAATGGGAAGGAAAAGAAACAGTTACTTGTTCGCTGGCTAGGATACAACTCGGATTTTGATTCTTGGCTCAGTGCTGAAGATATAAACAATACCCAATGATTTCTATGTGACCTTCGTGTCCAATTTTTTTTGATCCTCTCTACAATGATCTGAATAAAACAAGTGATTTTTGGACGAAACTCTCCCCCATCACCAAATTCGACGGAAAGTATGAAGTGGCTCTTGTCGACTGTATTCTCAAAAATACTTATGACATCCTGAGAAAGGATCATAAATATGAAATAAAAATTAGACCCTATGATTGGAACAAATTCAAAAAATCAATTGGTTGGATTATCCACATATTGAATTACCCTACGAGGAACTCACCTGTATGAATGATTTATGTCGTTCTATCAGTAAAAGAATTTCCGCTCGTAAAAAAGGGGCTTTTTACTTCAAATCTTCAAAGGAAAAGGGTATGAACTACAGGAATTCCCCTATTGATAACGAAAAGGTTATTATAAATGATGATCTAAAGGACGTTCTTAGCTTTAAGCTTAATATAATCAACGATAAAAGTGCTGGACACAATCATTCCATTTTCTATAACTATCCACCTGCATTTTTTAAAGACACTTGTATATTTCTCTACGCGTCGTTTGTGGAAACATCTCGTGTTGGTAATTCAAATGTTCCCCTCCTACGAGTTCTTGAACGAAAAACCAATCAAGAACATATTCATCACTACAATATAAAGCATCTTCAGTATATCCCCGTAAACACTTTCTATTTGGAGCTCTGTCAGTTAACACTAAGAACTGAATTGGTTGATCCCATAGCAATTTCAAAGGGTTTGGCTGTGATTATATGTCATTTTCGACCAATCGTTCAACAGCAAGATGTCTAATAGAAAGGTGGTATTCACTTGTCCTGACATTGGCTTCTATGTTAATACTCTTGGCCCAAGACCAGAGGTCAATGTAATGGACTATTACAAGGGTCACTCGTCAGTGTCAGGCTACGGCTTTGGCAGCTCGTTTGCTAAGCTGTTTTGCTCTTCACTACCACTGGCTAGAAACTATCTTATACCGGTTGTGACAGATTTTGCGTCCTCTACACTATGCGGTTGGGGCTCTGGCAAGGATTGTAAAAAAAGTGCTACGGAAAATCTTAGGTCCAGTGCGCGAACCCTTGGCGAGAAATTAAAACAAAATGGTAAAGGTTTAAAAAGGTCAAGAAACAATGCATCACTCATCAGTCTCTACTCAGGTAGGAAACGAAAGACATCCCCTTTGTCAAAGAAAAGAAGGAAAAAGGCGACACGTAGTGTAACCAGAAGGCCCAGGAAGAAAATTGTTAGATCGAAACTTGATTTCTTCTCTTAAGATGTCCTACCTGCCGCATAAGGATTCTCAACCTTCAATCATCGCCTCATTGAATCTGTTCAATGCTGAAAATTTTGATGTGAGTTTCAAGCATGGATACTATGAACAATTCTATCCACTACAACCCCTCTCCGATAATATCCACTTTCAAATTTATTCCAATGAAGACTACTTTATGGATTTATCGTCCACATTTATAGATTTACAAATGAAAGTCCGGAAATCCGATAATGCAATGCCAATTAGGGCCGATTGGATATCCTATGAAAATTGTATACTACATAATTTATTTCGTCAAATTAGCGTCTACATCAACGGCACGCTGGTGAGCACAAGCAACAATCTCTCAAACTATGCAAGCTATATGCAATTCATGTTGATGACGCCCAAGTCATACAAGGAATTGAGAGGTGCCTCCAATGGATATGAATATATTACTAATACTGATAGTACAAATGCACTTAAAACTGCTACAACTAGTGAATTACATCTAGTTTGAAAAATATATCATAAAATATTTAATATACCCCAATGGCTGCCACCCAATGTTATAGTGGATATAAAATTGACGCTTGCACCATATAATTTCATATTGAGAAAGGAGCTTGCCGACTATCTTGATATAAGTCTCTCTCTCACCTCGGCAATACTCCATGTACTCAAATAACAGGTTATGAGTTCTGTTGCTTTGGCAGTGGAAAAGTTAAGAGCCAATGGAAATAATATTAAACTACTTGTTCCTTATGCAATCACCAATCAACGTCATATATCCATGGGGTCGCGCACCTTCACCGATTCATCCTTTATCAATGGTGAAATCCCCTCGAAATTGCCTTTGGCATTTGTAAAGAGTGCCAGTGCAATAGGATCATGGACTAAATGTCCATATAAATTTGAAGTGTTTGGACTTTCATCTCTTGTGTACAAAGTAAATGGCATCACACTCAACAATCTATCTTTTGATAAATCCTATAGAACATTGTATGAGTTGACCATGCAAACCCTAGATCATGATTCGCAACTATTTGAAAATGGTATAACCGAAGGTATGTTTGCTAAAACAAATGGTATCATTTTATTGGATTTGTCTGGCACGCAGGATATGAATATAGTACGTATAGGGACTGTGCGTTTAGAGTGTACATTTGACAAGCCCTTGTGTGAGAGTGTTGCACTAATCTCACTAAATCAATGTGAAACCTATTGGAAAATCACTCCTGAAGGCAGTGTTCTACTAGACTTGGCGCCCTGAACACCAGTCAAATAATCAGTGTATTTAAAATGGATCCCTACATGTCCCAGTACAAATCCTATTGTCTGCCCTCAGACTATATTGGAAAAATTCATAGTGCGAATAATACCTTAATTGTTGTCAATAGCAGTCCATTGACTGTGTTGACGGTGCATTGGTTATGCATCTCTCAAACGATGAAGAAGAGTTAGTTTTTTGATCCCCCTGGCCTACTATATACATTCTACAAGCCTCACATCAGCATCTGTATTGGGAACAGTAGGGCAACGATTATTCAAAATCGAAAGAGGGTGCAGGATCTAACGACTAAAAGCTGTGGCTTCCATGCGCTACTATATTTTGTGTTCCGATGTCGTGGCTATACTTACCCGCAGTTTCTCCATATTTATAATGACAATCCATGTCTTAACGACTCTCTAGTGGAAAATCTACTTACAAGCTTATTTAATATTGATTTCAGTACCCTAAGAATAAAGTGCTTAAAAAATGTTTGTGAATTTGTTTATTAATAAATTGTATATATACAACAATGTCTTTAAATCTTCACTTTTAGATTTCTTCATCGGTGTATAGGTAACTGTCGTGAACCACTAATGCTGGTAAATCATTTGGATTCACTGTATATTGATCTTGATTGACTGCAAAGTCGGGGTCACATTTTCTGCAGTACAATGTAACTTCACTCTTGTCATATCTCTTTGTATAGTCAATGATACTATTTGCATTCATATTATGAAATTCATGAGTTTCAATCAGTCTATTTGAAGCAATATCACATACTGTGTTTTCAAGTGGTGAATCACATTCGGTAACTGCCAAATAAAAATCACTTGGTTTAGTCATAATAGACAGTGTCGTCACAACGATGACGTAGAAACCAGATTGTCTTGTTACCCCAACAGTTGAATTGTAGACACGATTCCTCTTTCCTGAATACTATAAATCCATGACGATACCAATCTCGTAGAAATAAACTAAAATTACGTTTAGGATTCTTTCCAATCATAGCGGGGTAAGTATTCTCCCACTGATCACATTTATCATGGTGACAATTGGAGCAGAGGTGCCCGCTAGGGTGAGAGTCACACACCTCCTCAAGACATGAATTACATCTTTTAATTTGTACTGCAAAGCCGCTATGTAATTAGCAAGGATTACATAATTTACACATTTCATTATAGTCGTATATAATTGTACATTTCTCGAATTGAGTCCAACTGCCAAGAGTTTACATGCACACTCGAAATATATAGAAAATTTTTTGGTTTCCATTGTCAACTCTCTCACAGATAAAGTAAAACTGATTCTCTTCGTTCAATAAATTCAAAGTGTAGGACAGAGGAAGAGGAGTAACTCTGTGACGTTGCCTCTTTCGAAGGAGGAGCCATCTACATTGGCAATGAAAGTATATTCACAATATGATTCTGCCTTGTTCCAATTAATATATCAATAAATTGGCTATAAGCATTCGAATCACATTTTAAAAGTTTCATACAATAGTCCAATGGGGATTATTCCAAATGGCGAGAAAATCATCATCCAAAATCAAATGTTTTTCCATAAACACTAGATTTGATCTAATTCTCTCTTTCTCAAATTTATTCATTTTTCAGTCCTTTCACTCTGACTGCTGACTCTAGACTTACCAGAAAAGAAAGTTGGCTCGGAAACAACAACAACATTGACCTTGGCATTCGCTGAGAGCGTGTCCAAAACAACAGCAACCATATTGACCCCATTAACCACGTTTTCATCATTATGACTCTATCACGTGAACAAAACAACAACAATAACATTGACCCCATTAACCACGTGTTCCCCCTTATGACTCTATCACGTGCTCAAACCAACAACAATAACATTGACCCCATTAACCACGTGTTCTCCCTAAGGACTCTATCGCGTGCCCAAAACAACAACAACAACATTGACCCCATTAACCACGTGTTCTCCCTAATGACTCTATAGTCCATGAAAGTGACAAAGTTCCTGTTTTTTCACACTCACTGACAAAGACCATAAAAACATCCATGAAAAACATCAAATAAATCGACCAACACACATAACCATCCATGAACTATGTAAAAAAAAGTTATAGGTGGCAGCAGGGGTGTCGCGTCGGAGTAGCACCTCTCCTTCTACTCACACAGTTAAAAATATGATATTTTTTTATGTTTTTATCTTTTTCGAATCTTAGAACACAAAATTTCCGATTCCGTCTTCTTTTTGGCCATTTAATTGTTTTTTACCAAGTGCATGTACGTATGTTACAGGAACTCAATTTTCCCACGAAAATGCAGGGTATCCACTTAATCCAGACAATGCTGAATATCAAGAAAACTAAGAAATGGATGCAATTTTTACGGGTGCTCAATACCCTTTGGAGAGGAGGAGTGATGGTATCAGTTGCATCCCGTTTATGTGGCGTACAACCCTACTTCACAATTCCAAAAGATAAAGGTGCACACAGGTGAGATACTAAGGGCGTGCGTATGAGTAGGAGTATTTTTCGTATTTTTCAGAGGGTGTTCAATACCCTTTGGGGAGGAGGAGTGATGGTATCAGTTGAATTCCGTTTATGTTGGCGCACTACAATACTTCATAATTCCAAAAGATAAAAGTATCGCACACAGGTGCGATACTTAGGGCGTGTGTATGAGTAAGAGTATTTTTCGTAGGGAGGAGGAAGGTTGAAATCAGGAAAAAGTCAGTTTTTTGGTCGATAGTTTTCAATGTTTATATAGGGTGGCGTCCATCGTACTAATCTCAGTGAGAGGAGCGGTCCCCCTCCCTTTTGTGCAGGTTTGCAAATACAGCATTACTAATTTGAATTTTGCTGAAAAAAAAACAAGACGATTTTGCTCTATTCCACAAAAAAATATCCAGTCAAAAGCTACAAAAAGAACATTCGGACGCATAAATATAGGCTTAAGGCGATACACCTTAAAGAATAGCTCTATCACTTCCATTATAACTTTTACAATTAGTGTGGCGTAACTATTTAAAATTAATTAGATAATTTTGCCATACCTTGTAGAGCTTGGAAGAGAGATCCAAATAAACGATAAAAAACTAAAAACTGATATTCAGAAAAAGGACAGAAAATTAAAATCCGATGCCTATTTTCCCGGAAACCTTAGGAAACCCATTTAACTTCAACCATTTTGTGCCAGAAATAGAACTACTCCGTTTTAATAAAACTTACACAATCAGAAATGGATTATTTTGTTTTTCTGATTAAACGGAGCTGAATTTTCTTTTTAAAATTCAGGAAAGGACAGGCCCTAAGACATTCCTAGCATACCAGCTAGTAAAACCTTATAACCAAGTTCACATGAATAATCATTTGAGTAATTTAGCGGCTTTGAGTTTCTTGTGGTGCCACCCACTTTGATCGACAAACTCGCACACAAAGTGGAAACAAAATTTCTTTGTCTTTTCAGTCAAATTTCACTGTCAAACCACAAATTCTCGAAAGCTTTCGATTACAGCTAGCCCCCTGAGAAAATCCACTAATAGAGCCTTTGTCTTAGAGAAGGTCAGCCGACGCAGAGGCTCGCAAAATAAGTTTGAGATATCGAATCACTTTAAATGTATAACCCAGTTCAGAATATCTCAAAAGAAAAAAAAAGGTATTTAACAGCAAATGTTTCTTTTTAAATTTATTGGTACAAAGGAGCTTGAAAAAAACAGGATCTGAAAGGGTTACCTACAGAAGGGGGTGAGGAGTTAGGGATTAGATTATAAATTACAATCCCAAATATTTTGAATATGCTTAGATTTTTTTTGAATGATGAAATATATTCATCGGTTTTAATATTGCTGTAAAGTGATCCAATAAAAAGTTACAAGCACGTGTAAATTACAAGTGAGTTTGACAGGTGAAAAACCAATTAAAAACCTAGTCATCCACCTCTATTATTACTACTACTTCTACTACTATCAACTCACTGCAGCACCAAGCCGCCTGAGGCCAAAACAGCTACGCACGCCCCTCCTCCATCCCAATCAATTCAAAGCCTCCCTCTTTACACCTTCCCAGGAAGTTCCCATTTCCTTTAAATCTTTCTTTATGACATCCTCCCACCCCAACTGCGGACGACCTGCTTTCCGCTTAGCCATAGACGGTTGGCCAAAAAGCACAATCTTAGGCAATATATCATGCTTCATCCACAGAACGTGCCCTAGCCATCTCTACCTTTCTGTCATTATAGCCCTAGAAAGCGGGATTACCACACTTTTCGTACAGCCTACTTTTTGAAATACAATCAGTCAGCCGGGTACTCAAAACAATCCGCAGGAAATTCCTCTGGAAGACTTCTAGCAAATCTTCATCCGCTATTCGGAGCACCCAGCCCATGCTTCAGAGCCATATTTGACTACTTTCATCACTGTAGCTTCCAATATTTTAATCTTGGCTTGCAGACTTATCTTCCTATTCTTCCAAACTTTTTTTTAACTCTAAAATCACCTTCCCTGAGCCTTGGCTATTCTACTTTTAACGTCTTCACTGCTCCCACCGTCTTTACTAATAATACTACCAAGGTAAGTGAAGAAGTCCATTGGATCAATCCTTTCGTTACCCAACGTCAACTTTTCATCTTCATAGCCTTAGTTTCTTAGCCTCCTAGCCTTAGTGACTTAGGCTTCTTAACACATATTTTCAAGCGTATTTTAACTCGCAAAACCTCTAAAAGTTCATTCATTTTGCTCAAACTTTCATCTAGGATGCTTAAATCATCAGCATAATTTTAAGTCCAGGAGAGTTTTTCCTGCCCATTTGATTCTGTGGTCTCCCATTGCCTTTCCTGTGCTTCTTAAGACAAAATCCATCAAATGATCCATATAAAAGGGGATAGAACACAACCCTGCTTAACTCCTGATTTAATACGAAACCTTACTCTCGTACACAGCACAAGTCACTTTAATGTATTTTCCGGGTATACCATACAAGGATAAGACCTTTGTTAAAGCAAAGGTCCGCCTCTATTGTTCTCTTGCATATTTAGTATTTACAAGATAAATGGCAAGCCCTATATATTAGGTAAATAAGACAATATAAAAGGACAATGTAAAATTTAATCAAAGTACCCACTCCCTGCTGCTAAATATCAAATGAAAGCCCAACAACAATTTCATTCTTCATTAGAAAGCCATATTGGTATCACCGTTGCCATAGCTTACAAATGACAGTGTCAAGGATACGAAAAGAACATAAAGTAAAATCCATTACACAGGCATTCCTTTTCAAGGAAATTGCTTTATTCTTGCATTTACAAAGGGAGCCATTAGGTTGCTACCAATGAAATTACTCTGACTATGATAGAAAGCCAGTATGGGAACATTAGTGAAAACATTAAGCATAGACCATGGCATCAGAAACAGTAGAGCAAAGTATGGTAAAATTGGGCATTTTAAAATACCGAGGAGAATGAAATCTGATTATTTGACTTGGTTAAGTGGAAACTTACACCACAGAATTTATCTTACAAAATAAATTAAAAAAAAATCAGGAATTCAAAAAGACTTCCATATGTTGCTATACAGGTTATAGTAGTTGGCGGCGCCAAAGTGGAAAGGAACGTGGGGAAAAATCAGCAAAAGACAAGCTAAAAAATATAGCAAGCAAGATGCCTAGGAATCAATCTTTAGCTCTACTTAAAGAAACTCTTAATTCACTTATTTCCTTTCAGTCAGGGCAAGCCTTTGAGACTCTTAAGAAAATGAGAAAGCAAGACTTTAACAGCTAAAGCAAGGTAATTTACATCAAACCATTCGACACATCTTTAAAAAGGGCTGTCATCTTTGAACAAGATCAGACTCAGTTCAACCGGTTGTGCCATGGAAATCTTTCATTTAATGGTCATATTGACCTGACCAAAATAAGTCTCGAGGAGTCTCGGAATCCTTGGAAAGCTAAAACGCATATTTCCACGGTCGGTTCTTAGAATCCTTTTCTACAGCCTTGTACATATTGTCCAGTTATTTGGATGTCAACGTTTCCCTCCTCACTGGAACCACTTCCAAAACTTTATGATAAAGCAGGGATTATTATTCAGGCAAAGAACCGTTCTTCATTTAAACCCTTGCTTGATTTGAAATCTCTTTATTTTCTTTCGTGTGCTTTTTTCAGTTTACTAAAGTTGTATGGCAGCCTTTCTATTGCCCATTTCTTCTATTTTTGATGCATCGACTTATCATTCCGCATTTTCAACTTACAGATACTCATGCTCTATCATTGCCATCTGATTTCAACCCTCTGATAGCTTGCAACATGATCTGGCACACGCTCCCATAGTCCGCTTGAAGCTTGCACTCACTTTGTGTCTTCGAAAGAAATTTCGAGAATTTCTAGCTAATAATCGATTTTTTTTTCTGTTTTCGTTTTTCGGTTCCCCTAGAGTTCATGCCTCTGATTTTGGTTTAAATATTTATTTGAGTTAGCTTAGTCATCCACTACCCCCTGCCTAGCTTGTGGTTTTGAAGATTTTTTAGGTGAGGGACGGGATTTGGTTTTTGTTTTGTTCATATTTTTGTTGGTATTTTTTTTTCTCCCTTGTTCTTCACTGGCCATACAGCCTTGCGGGGCAGATTATGTTGAAGCTGTTTTCTTCGATGTACATTTATTGTTAAATAAAAGAACTCAGAACTCAAACTATTTATTATCGACAAACATGTTTGAGAGGTTATGTTATTACAAATATTCAAAATACCGAAAGTAGAAGGCTGCATGTATTTGTGAGTTTCCTGCAGAAAAATTAGAATGAAATAAATGGCTTAGAATTAGACGAATTAGAAATAGCTTTACAAAAGTTTAACACAGCCACTAGTTCTACCATTAGTATAGTAACTTTTTTACCTCCTAAACCCGTCTTGCGTCTGTTCATAACTAAAACCGGGATTTTCTAATATTTTCTTTAGGTTGTTTCAGTGTTCAGAGGTGTTTAGGGCAGTACCACGTTTTCCCAAGCATTGCCACGCTGAAGTGTGAAAATAAATCAGCAACATTAATTAGTTAAATTTTACAAAACTTTCCTCTCTAATATCAAACAGTTCGTGTTAACGAAAAGTAAGTAAGGAGCGACCCGGCTCAATAGTAACCAAAACTTCAAAAAACGAAATTTTGATACCAATAGAAACATCAAAAGAATCAGATTTTTATGCTGATTTCAAATATATAGGCTAAGCTTCATCAAGTTTAGTCTTAGAGTTTCAGAGTTTACCCTAGTCTTAGAGTCCCCCCTCGCTTTTTACGCTAAAGTTTGACTCTGTCTCGCAACTTTATTTTTTTAAACAATAAAAAACTTTAGCGTAAAGAGCGAGGCGTTGAGGAGAGGACAGCCCCTTTCATATACGGAATAATTTCTGTTCATTTTAAGTTTTAATGTCGCTCCTTACTTTCAGTTAAAAAAAAACTTGTTTTTTTATTTAATTCAAATATAAACAATCTGTTGATTCCCAAAAACAACTACACCTTCACGGGAAGCTACACCTCTTTAAGCTGTATGGTGCCGTATGTTTTTAGTCAGTTTTCCGCTATTTTCCCCCTACGTTTTCTTTCTTTAAATTGTGCACCGGTTACTACCAAAACCTGCCTCACTCCGTATCAAGGTCTTTTCATCAACGGCCAGACGTGAACGCATGGCCAGGCAAGTGCCTGAGCATGCTTGCGAACATGGGTCCATTGGCTAACTTGGGCTAGCTTCATGATTTATATTTATATAGAAAGAAAAATTACGGCTAAGCATGCATTTTGCAAGCCCCTAGAGCCCAAAAATCTAATTTTGGTCTGCAGAGTTATTCAAAATTCAAGATCCAGATATTTTGTAATTAACACACAATATAGACAAACAAAAACTATTCCAATAGAGCCAACAGAGAGCTAAGCTCGAATCGAAGGAATGAAACTTCTGTCACCACCGTCTTCATCATATTTGCTTAAAAGCAGACTTTAGATATATATTTAGCAATATTTCCATGTCTAGGCCTGTTCAGACCTTGCTGTCTTGACATGGAGGTCAATTTAGACAGGTGGCTTTACCATAAGCCACGTGGCTTATGGTAACGTCGTGGCATATGAACGTAGCTTTACCATAAGCCACGTGGCTTTTGGTAACGTCATGGCATATGAACGTTGCTTTACCATTAGTCACGTGGCTTATGGTAACGTCGTGGCATATGAACGCGGCTTTACCATAAGCCACGTGGCTTATGGTAACGTCGTGGCATATGAACGTGGCTTTACCAAAGCCCAATAGTTCTTTAAAATACCACCATTGCCTCTCCTATTAAATGTTTACCCAATAGTCATAATTATTATTATTAAGAAACTTATATGTCTAGACCTGTTCAGACCTTGCTGTCTTGACGTGAAGGTCAATTTAGACACGTGGCTTTACCATAAGCCACGTGGTTTATGGTAAAGTCATGGCATATGAACGTGGCTTTACCATAAGCCACGTGGCTTATGGTAATATCGTGGCATATGAACGTGGCTTTACCATAAGTCACGTGGCTTATGGTTACGTCGTGGCGTATGAACGTGGCTTTACCAAAACCCACGTGTCTTTACCAAAAGCCACGTGGCTTATGGTAAAGCCTTATGCTAACGTCGTGGCATATGAACGTGGCTTTACCAAAGCCCAATCGTTCTTTAAAATACAACCATTGCCTCTCCTATTAAACATTTACCCGATAGTCATAATTATTGGCTCTGAAATTGGGACCATCTCTAGATTTTCATGCTTAAAGAGTTTATATGCCTAGTGGATTTTACTGAATCGCCGTTGGACATCCATCGGGTTTTATTCTACGCACTTCAGCAGCTAATCAAAGGGTTTTGAAGTTTAAGTCTCTCGTGTGTATTTCCAACTAATGTAATATTATTCTATCGTCTCTTAAAGAACGGATACAAGTAGGAAATCATGAAAATACTAATTTGGCAGGGATTAAGGACGAAATGAGACGGTGAAACCAGAATAAATCCCTCTATTTAATTCTCATCAGGATCGACAAACCGCGAGCAAGAACAGAATACAGATAAGCTAGAATTGATTCTATATGATCTATATGTTTCGTTCTGGAAACTATATCTTTAATAAAACGCCTCTGAGAACTCATTATTCCCAAGGCTGTTAAAACCCTAGTAAATAAAATACCTCGTGCGTTAAAAAGAACATTGGAACATGTTTAAAGTTAAACCATCAGTAATAGAAATATATGACTACATCATGCATCTTGTCCCCATTAAGTTCCCACTATTTACCCTAAAGTTTTTCCTATCCTTAGTGAGGACAAAGTTAGTATCTATAGTATATTGAAAATTTAGCATATAGAGTGGGGCCTTAGAGAGTGCCCCCCCCCTCACAGATAGGATAATTTCTGTTCGATTAAGGTTTAATGTTGCTTTTTACTTCCCACTGAAAAAACTTATTG
Source organism: Artemia sp. Qi Xiang Cuo (assembly GCF_049724085.1). Taxonomy (NCBI): domain Eukaryota; kingdom Metazoa; phylum Arthropoda; class Branchiopoda; order Anostraca; family Artemiidae; genus Artemia; species Artemia sp. Qi Xiang Cuo. The sequence goes on from NC_142806.1 coordinate 24,838,049, forward strand.
TTGGCTTAATAGTTCAGAACAACAAAAGAGATAGAAATTCAAACATTTTGCTACCGATGCCAGTGCTTAGGCTATAGTTAACTGTCATGAATCTACTTGGAAAACATAGAAGCTTAGTTGATCAAGAATTAAACCCATTCAAGCATAATTATGAACTTAGAGGGCATTCGGGTTGACAAAATTTTGGGTCCTCTTTAGATGAAGATCTTATTAATGACATACCAAAGTAAGCATTTATGGAACCCTACTATTAAGTCTTGCCATAAAAAAAATCGAAATTTTTATTAAAACTCGTCTCCCTGGCCCAACGTTCCCAACGAACTGGTTTCAAAAATGGGGGCAATGTCAGATCTACTTTTGTTCATTTTTGCTTCTGTAGTGATTTCCACCAAAAACGTCCTTCAAATCAAGAACACGATTCCAATCATTGGGAGACAGAAAGCTGAATATTACAAAACTCCCATTTGAGTCGCTTAAGAAAGTGCTTCATCAGTGCAAAGGCAGCTTTACTTACAAAATGGCCCACGTATATGACTGACATATTTAACCATATGACTGACATATTGAGTTTTGAGCATCTGAAAAATTTAGTTTTTCTACGACTTCAAAAGTATGCTAGCAATGAAGAACGTGACTTCAACTTCCATTTGAACACATGGTACCTTTTTCGGCAAATGTACTATCCAGTAAGTTACTCCCTTTTTAGTCCTAATGTAGCCCTGAATCGTCACCTAAAATATATTATATATTATCCCATTTTAGATATTATCCACAATGATGAAACCAAAACATTTAACCTGGATGGCAACCCTGATAATAACTAATTAAGAGACTTTATTTGTTAGTTTTACCGTTATTTTCAGGATTGTCATCCTTTCCTAATAAATAGTCATAAATTGATAATAAGCAAACATCTATTTAAAAATTAATTTCAAAGCCAATCCTAGGCTTTTCGAAAAGATTAACAAAAATGGCTTCTTTGACAACGAACTTATAAATTTCATCTGCATTTCAAACCTGTAAAGTACGTTACTAAGTTGGCAGTTCTAGGAAATGAGGAAGAAAGGAAAGCGAAACTATTCGTTTTCTTCTTTAAAAGGATATTTGATTTGATGAAGCCTCTCATTATCAACATTTCAGAAAAATATTTAAAGAAATAATACTAAGGAAAATAAATACAATCGTAATATTTCCATTTTTCAAAATTAAATCTGAAGATCTTTTTCTCTTCTTTTCTTCAAAGAAAGGAGTTTTTTACGCATTGGTAGGTTTTTATAATTGACAGAAATTTATTGTTATTCTTTTCGGAGTGTATATTTAATTTTTGCTTTTATTTAACTATTGTTGTTTGTCGTTTTGTGATATGAAATGCAGTTTCAGCATTGTTTTGCTTGTAAATGCCATTTTGATAACAAAACTTTATTTTATTTCCTTATTTTTATCTTCGTAGTTAATACAAATAAAAAAAATAAAAGCCAACAAGGTACAATTAATATACAAATTTCAACGGTTTCACTAACGTTGCCAGTAGTTTCGTTCGGTACAACTTTGTTTAGACCTTAGTAGAGAGGGGGGTTCTACTCCGAACATAACCAAGTGGTTTATGGTTTTCTCAGTGAGAATGAAAAAACAGGAATTTTCTCACTTGAAAAAACAGGAATTTTGTCACATTTATGGTTGTTTTTATGGATGGTTATGTGTGTTGATCGATTTATTTGATGTTTTTCATGGATGGTTATGAATGTTTTATGGTTTTTGTCAGTGAGAATTTGAAAAACAGGAATTTTCTCACATTTATGTCTGTTTTTATGGATGGTTATGTGTGTTTTTCGATTTATTTGATGTTTTTCATGTCTGTTTTATGGATGATTTATGTCTGTTCGTTGTCAGTGAGAATGGACATGCTCGACGCGAATGCTATGAGATTGTTTGGATAACCTAACCTGAGAACTTGATTTACATAATCGCTAGGGGAAATTATTGGTTCACGAAGGGAGAATTAAGAAACAAACATGGCTTCTTTAATCTTAGGCCTGAGGGATAAACGTTCTTTAGGTCAGAGAGAAAAATTAATATTCTATTTTTAAATAGGGCTTCATCGATCTTTAGTGTCAGGAATTATAAATGAAATCACTTGTTATCTTGGAATTATGCGGGAGTCTAAAGAGATAGAAATTCTATTTTTAAATACGGCTTCACGGAGCTTTAAGTCGGAGAGATAAATTGATATTCTAACGAAGGGGGAATTAAGAAATATTATGGCTTCTTTAATCTTAGGCCTGAGGGATAAACGTTCTTTAGGTCAGAGAGAAAAATTAATATTCTATTTTTAAATAGGGCTTCATCGATCTTTAGTGTCAGGAATTATAAATGACATCACTTGTTATCTTGGAATTATGCGGGGGTCTAAAGAGATGGAAATTCTATTTTTAAATACGGCTTCACGGAGCTTTAAGTCGGAGAGATAAATTGATATTCTAACGAAACCATAATAGTTTAGCTAGGAACATTTATGAAATGAAGAGATTAACGTAGGAAAGGGTTTCCTAGAAATTTGAAATGTGAAAGCACAGAGATGCCAAAAAACAAAAGGAACACACAGAAATTACTTTTAGGGGATTATTTGGGCGAAACGGTTTTAAACAGCTTATGGAATTATTTCGGCGAAACCGTTAGAGACGATGATTTAAAAGATGATTTAAAAGATGATTTTAGTAGAGGTTTTGAGTGTGGTCGTTATAATACACAAGTTCCATATGAACAGTGTTCTGAGGTCCCCTATCACAACCCCAACGGGCCCCGATCGCCCTACCCCGATCCAAAGGGTTCCAATTCACATACCCCAATCCAGAAGGAACCCCCCGGGCCACAAAGGTTCCCAGGGCTCCCACCCCGCGCCCCCCGACCCTCAAAGGCCCTCCCCGGGCCCCCCCAAGGCCCAACGAGAGCCCAAAAGACCACCCGGGTCCCAAAGGCCTTCACCCGGTCTCCAAATGCCCCCCAGGCTCTCAACCGGCCCCCAGGACCCCCAAAGGCCCTCCACCGGTCCCCAAAGGTCCCCCAGGCTCCCAAAGGGCCCCCCACCCTCCCCTCCCTCTCCCTCTCCTCCCCCTCCTCACCGCCCCCCTCCCCCCAATCCCCCTCACCGTCCCCTCCCCCTCCCCTCCCCTCCCCTCCTCCCCTCCCCATTTTTTTTAATATTTTTTGTGCATTGAGACACAGAAGGGCACCCTCCCCCAAGGGTCCCCCAAACACCCTCCC
>NC_142806.1:24841809-24953037 GCF_049724085.1 Artemia sp. Qi Xiang Cuo
CCCAAATCATAGGTTTCAGTCAACACACACCAACGAAAGACTAAGAAATCTAACTTAGAAAACTTCGAAATAGTAATTTATATATACCAAATCATAAGTTTCAGACAATATTCACCTACGAAATACAATGATACCTTAGCTCAGAAAGCTCTGAAATAGCAAATTAGACACCTCAAGTCATAAGATTCAGACAACACACACCTACGAAATACTAAGAACCCTTAGCTCAGAAAAGCCTGAAATAGCAAACTACTCATCCCAAACTATAGGTTCCAGACAACAAACACCTATGAGGGACTAAGAATCCTAGCTCTGAAAAGTCCAAAAAGCAAAACTACAAATCCCAAATCATAGGTTTCAGACAACACACACAAACGAAAGACTAAGAAATCTAGCTTAGAAAAGCCCGAAATAGTAATTTACACATCCCAAATCATAAGTTTCACTCAACACACACCCACGAAAGGCTAAGAAATCCAGCTCTGAAAAGTCCAAAAGCAAACTACACATCCCAAACTATAGGCTTCAGACAACAAACACCTATAAAAGGCTAAGAAATCTAGTTCAGAAAAGGCAAAAATAGTAATTTACATATCCCAAATCATAATTTTCTGACAACACACACCTATGAAAGGCTAAGAAACCTAGCTCAGAAAAGTCAAAAATCGCAAACTACTCATCCCAAACTATAGGTTTCAGACACGAAACACCTATGAGTGACTAAGAAATCTAGCTCAGAAAAGCCCGAAATAGAAATTTACATATCCCAAATCATAATTTTCTGACAACATTCACCTACTATATACTAGAAAAGCCTAGCTCATAAAAGTATGAAATAGCAAACTACTCATCCCAAAATATATGTTTCAGACAACAAACACTTACGAAAGGCTAAGAAATCCAGCTCTGAAAAGTCAAAATAGCAAACTACACATCCCAAATCATAATTTTCTGACAACACAGACCTATGAAAGGCTAAGAAATCCAGCTCAGAAAAAGTGGGGCGTCGGGGGCCCTTGGGGGGGCCCGGGGGAGGGTGCCCTTCTGTGTCTTAATGCATAAAACATTTAAAAAATGGGGAGGAGGAGGTGAGGGGGATGGGGGGGGGGGAGGAGGGAGGGGGAGGGGAGGGGAGGGAGCACAAAAAATATTTAAAAAATGGGGAGGGAGGAGGGGAGGGGAGGAGGAGGGGAGGGGAGGAGGAGAGGGGGGAGGGGACGGTGAGGGGGATTGGGGGTGGGAGGGGACGGTGAGGAGGGGGGAGGAGAGGGAGAGGAAGGGGCGGGTGGGGGCCCTTTGGAAGCCTGGGGGACCTTTGGGGACCAGTGGAGGGCCTGGGGGTGTCCTGGGGGCTGGTTGAGAGCCTTGGGGGCCTTTGGGGACAGGGGGACGGCGGGTGGGAACGCGGTTGTCTGGGGGTATCGCGAAGTACGGGGAAGAGGCCCGGTGTAGGTCTTGGAGGGTCTAGGGGCCGGGTGGTAGCCCTGGGAACCGGGTGGGACGGGGGGGGTCCTTCGGGAGGGGGGTCTATAACTTGAAACCCTATGGATTGGGGTCGGGAGATCGAGATCCTTTGGGGTTGTGGTAGGGGACCTCACAACACTGTTCAAATGGAACTTGTGTATTATAACGACCACACTCAAAACCTCTTCTAAAATCATCTTTTAAATCATCTTTTAAATCATCGTCTCTAACGGTTTCGCCGAAATAATTCCATAAGCTGTTTAAAACCGTTTCGCCCAAATAATCCCCTAAAAGTAATTTCTGTGTGTTCCTTTTGTTTTTTGGCATCTCTGTGCTTTCACATTTCAAATTTCTAGGAAACCCTTTCCTACGTTAATCTCTTCATCTCATAAATGTTCCTAGCTAAACTATTATGGTTTCGTTAGAATATCAATTTATCTCTCCGACTTAAAGCTCCGTGAAGCCGTATTTAAAAATAGAATTTCCATCTCTTTAGACTCCCTCATAAGTCCAAGATACGAAGTGATTTCATTTATAAGTCCCGACACTAATAATCGATGAAGCACTATTTAAAATAGAATAGTAATTTTTCTCTCTTACCTAAAGAACGTTTATCCCTCAGGCCTAAGGTTAAAGAAGCCATAATGTTTCATAATTCCCCCTTCGTTAGAATATCAATTTATCTCTCCGACTTAAAGCTCCGTGAAGCTGTATTTAAAAATATAATTCCTATTTCTTTAGACTCCCGCATAATTCCAAGATAACAAGTGATGTCATTTATAATTCCTGACACTAAAAATCAATGAAGCCCTATTTAAAAATAGAATATTAATCTTTCTCTCTGACCTAAAGAACGTTTATCCCTCAGACCTAAGATTAATGAAGCCATGTTTGTTTCTTAATTCCCCCTTCGTGAACCAATAATTTCCCCATCGATTATGTAAATCAAGTTCTCAGGTTAGGTTAGCCAAACAATATCATAGCATTCGCGTCGAGCATGTCCATTCTCACTGACAACGAACAGATATAAATCATCCATAAAACAGACATGAAAAACATCAAATAAATCGAACAACACACATAACCATCCATTAAAACAGACATAAATGTGAGAAAGTTCCTGTTTTTCCATTCTCACTGACAAAAACCATAAATCATCCATAACCATCCATGAAAAACATCAAATAAATCGAACAACACAAATAACCATCCATAAAAACAACCATAAATGTGACAAAATTCCTGTTTTTTCAAGTGAGAAAATTCCTGTTTTTTCATTCTCACTGAGAAAACCATAAACCACTTGGTTATGTTCGGAGTAGAACCCCCCTTTCTACTGACCTTTGAATTATGCCACTTATTTTGTTGAAAGAAAAGAGGTGTTTTCAGACGAGGTTAAATAGAGACAGCCCCGTCTAAAAAAATACATACGTACCCACTAAGTTGGGCCAAAAAGAAATATGAAGGGGCCGGGGATTAAACATAAATTTTATCCAGATTCATATTTGCTGTTTCCCTTATTTCTTTCTCTTTTTTCAGAAAAAGGATTGGCATGGTAAAAATCATGAAAAAAAAGTCTGCTTCTTTTTAGCAAAAAGAAAGGAAAAAAATTGTTTTAAACAAAAACTGTGTTTAAAATTAAATTTGTTCATATCTGCAGAAGTTTTTTTTATGTTATACTATTTTATTTGCAACTCTTTACCAACCTAAAATGGCAGATACAGTGAATTTAGCCTCTAAAATGCTTAAATACACAAAAGGAGTAAACACTGTAGTTCAATCCAAATCTTTAGTAATAGCCTATCATAGCCTGAAATATAGTGTTATCTGTTTGGTTTGAACAAAAATTTATCAATGTTTTAATTGAGATTAAAGGGATAGATTCTTTATGCAGATGGAAGTATTTTTGTACCCTTGTACTACATATCGTCCAGGATGCAGTAGCATGTTGATTTATCTGATTTCTGATATTCTCTTCCTATCTGATTTCTTGTTCTCTGATCTAATTCCTGTTTAGCGTTGCCCTTACTTAACCTCACTGTTATCACTGATAATATAACTGCGGCTTAATACAAACTTTAAAAGAAAAAAATCTTTCTGACAAAGAACTAATTTTGACCAATTTGTAGTCCTAAATTGAAGAATCAATGCAGTCTTAATTAGAGTAACTTCCCCCCTTTTTAGTCCTAATGTAGTCCTGAATAGATGAATCAATGAAGCCCTAATCAGAGTAAGCTGTACATAGAGATAGAACAAGTCTAACTTGAGTAGCTTAGACATTATGACAAAACAAATGGTCATTCGATACTTTATGTCGTTTTGAAAGTACATTAGGCTCTAAATTATTTCGACTGCCTTGAATTCAGATCCTAGAAACTCGTATCGACTGGTGTCAATGGCGTATCCAGAATTTTTTCGGAGGGGAGGGGTACCAAAAAATTAAAATGCATCAAAAATTTGTTTATATGCAGTTTTGTTCAGTTTTTACGTGTTGGACAAATATTTTGAGTGGGGGGGAGGTTTAAACCCGATACCCCTCCCCCTTGGATACAACCTGGGCTGGCGGTATATTTTTAATAGGCTAAAGTCGAAAAAAATATATATAATTAATTATTTATTTGTTTTATTCGGTTACTTATTGATAGTCAGCTAGATCGTCATAAACTCGGAATGTTCTCTTGCAGCGAGAATTATATATTTTTCTTGACATTCATGATTATTAATTACAATCTTATACATCCACAGCAAGCCTACGGTTATTGCTTGGCATAGTAATAAATTTATAAAATTGGCCACAAATCATCTGAGATTATCAGAAATTAGTCATAAATTATGATAAATTAGTTAAAAAGTCATAAATTTTTCTTGACTTTAATTGTTATAGACCACTATCTCGGACGTCGTTAGTAAGTCTATGGTTATTGCTTTAGTAATAATGAATTCACGAAATGTGTCATGAATCATTTAAAATGACCAAACATTAGTCACAGATTATTTAGTTAATAAATCATTTACTCCAAATAAATAATTATTATTCAAATATAATTTATTCAAAATAAATTATTTAACAAATCATTATGCATTTAATCATAATCAATTAATCAGAATTAGTCATAAATCAGTACGGTAACAAAATCATTTTCAAGAAGTAGTAAAAGTTGAAGGTTTTCCATCGATGCTCAAGAGTTTAAGATACCAAACATTGAGATTTTGCCGTGGCAAGTGGCCTAAATGAATAGCCTTCACTAGCCAATTTTTTTTTTGGGGGGGGGGAGGTAATGGATTTACCGACTGTCTGGTCATTTTTACCGACTGATTTGGGTACAATCGTTACTAAAAATTACTTCATTTTACATTACATCATAAAAAAAGATTGAACCAGTAAAATAGGGAAGCTTCACGTCACTATTCAACCGATATGCTGAAAACATTGGGAAAAGCGGCGTCCACCTCCCTCCATACATTACGCCCATGACTAGATGGGAAACTAAAATCAGTGCTAGGATTTAGAAAAATCCTACTGACTTATCCAGGATTTTTTTTTTTTTTAGGGCGGGTGCAAAAAAACTTAAAAATGCATCATAAAAAAAATGCATGAAAATCCACTGGCTGAAATAAAAAAAAACTGAAAAACTGAAACATCTATTTCAGTCTTTTCACTACGTTTTTTGCACCGGCCGAAAATCCACCGGCTGAAATCCAAAAAAAACTGAAAGACTAAAATATCTATTTTAGTCTTTTCACTACGTTTTTTCCACTGGCTGAAAATCCACTGGCTGAAATCCAAAAAAAATTAAAAACTGAAATATCTATTTCAGTCTTTTCACTACGTTTTTTTCCACTGGCTGAAATCCAAAAAAAACTGGAAGACTAAAATATCTATTTCAGTCTTTTCAATACGTTTTTTCCACTGGCTGAAATCCAAAAAACTGAAAGACTGAAAAATCTATTTCAGTCTTTTCACTACGTTTTTTTCCACTGGCCGAAATCCAAAAAAACTGAAAGACTGAAATATTTATTTCAGTCTTTTCACTACGTTTTTTCCACTGGCAGAAATAAAAAAAAAACTGAAAGACTTGAATATCTATTTCAGTCTTTTCACTACGTTTTTTTCCATTGGCTGAAAATCCACTGGCTGAAATCCAAAAAAACTGAAAGACTGAAATATCTATTTCAGTCTTTTCACTATGTTATTTTTCACTGGCTGAAATCCAAAAAAAACTGAAAGACTAAAATATCTATTTCAGTCTATTCACTACGTTTTTTCCACTGGCTGAAAATCTACTGGCTGAAATCCAAAAAAAAACTGAAAGACTTAGATATCTATTTCAGTCTTTTCACAAAGTTTTTTTCTATTGGCTGAAAATCCACTGGCTGAAATCGAAAAAAAAATTGAAAGACTGAAATATCTATTTCAGTCTTTTCACTACGTTTTTTTCCACTGGCTGAAATCACCCTCGTTTTATTGGTTATTTTTAAATTATATTAACTCGTTTTTTCTGTTAAATGAACATTTGAAGGATACGTTGAACAATACTGAATATTTAATTTAAAAGGTTTGTTCTGATATTGATAGTCATATCCAGAAGTCTAGAATTATTCTCCAACCAAAAATGGAAGGTTTTTTTTCGTAGTAGTCGTTCCTTTTGTTTTTTGTCTTAGGGCATAAGTAGAAAAAATAGGGTAATATCATCTACCCTTGTCGAAAGAACAAATTTAAAAATTAGGAAATTTGAATTTTTATATTTAAAGATTTACCACTAATGCATTATTGGACATCTGTATTTGCGACATCTGTAGTTTCTAAATCTGTAATATGACAAAATAGGCAATGAAGTAATTTCATTGTGTTGTCTGAGTTCTTTGTAGAACTCAAGATATCCTACTTTCTAGAAAGTAGGGCTGTTGTTAGCCCGGGATAGAGTATCTGCTCAAAGATAAAAGTAGATTTTTATAGTGAGAATCTTCTCAGAAAAAAATTATGTAGCTGAAAAAGGACTTTTACAGTTAAACAACGTATCTGAAAATCACGGGTCGAGAAAAACATTATGCGCTAAATATCCAATGAAACTGCTTTTTATAAGAACATAGCAATAAATTATATGTATAACAAAATACACTATACTGTATTTACATATCTATTTATATATTATATTTTATACATTAAATTTATGCTATATTATTTATAACAATATATATAATAATATATTTATAAAACACAAATTTTTGAAATGTAAAATTCATTAAGTTAGGTTTACTTATCAAAAGTTATAATTAACAAAGACAACTTGCACAATTCTAGAAAAACTTAAACACTCTCAAAAAGCGGTGACCTCAAAATTCAGTAGAACAAAAGATCAACTATTTTCTTGAGAAGGACGGTTGTAATTGCTTGTTACCTGCTTTTTTTTAAACTAATGTATACTAATACTATTTACTAATATTAATACTAACTTATAATATTATAATAATATTATTTATAATATAATACTAATTTAGAATATAATACTAACCTACTAATTTATTTTTAGGGAGGGGGAGAGTCATGATCTCCCAAAACAAATTGATGAATATCCTGTAGTTAGAAGGCAATTTTTTAGTTAAAAGGCAATGTGAGGATAAATGAGGTAAAAACTTGAGGCCAAGAGTCGAAGAAAGAGACCAAGAGTTAAAAAAGGCCAAAGAGATGCCAAAGTTTGGTTAAACCAGAACAAAAATGAAATAACAAAATCATCATCAACTAAAATATTTCAACAGTTATTTTTTTTTCGACAGCGATGTAAATTAAAAGCGAAGTCAAGCGAGCAATATTTGTCAAATTTCCCCTATATTATGTGACGATTATATTATGAGGAATAATGTAAAAATTCCAATTTCTTTTATAATTTATTGACTTCTATTAGGGTAAACATGAAAAAAAAAACTGAAATGAATTACCTATTTTGTTCAATGAGCAGCTTCAAGATATGTGGATTATCAATTTGGGCAACAGCATCAACGTTAAAGTAATAGTCACATTTCTTTTGGACACATTCTTCTCTGGAAAAAATAAGGGCACATTCATTTCTTGGTTAGTAATTTATCCAAAAGACACACGAAGAGGAAAAAGAGAACAAAAAAGGGAAAAAGAAAAAGAGAGAAGAGGAGATAGAGAGAGAAAAAAGGGACAGGGAAGAGTGAGAGCTAGGTTGACATTAAAAGTGGGTAATTGGTACAGAGTTCAATTAAAAAACAAAAACATATACCGCATTGGGAATTGCGCAAGTAAAGCTAGATCGACAGCGAATTCTTCACTGGAAAAAAAAACAATGGTACGTTAAGTTTTGCGTAGTAATTTATTCAAAAGACACACCGAGAAAACACCGAGAAAAGGGAGAGAAAGGGAACAGAAGAAGATAAAGAGGGGGGAGCGGAGTAAGCGAAAGTAAGATTGGTATTCAGAACAAGCACTCGGTATATTACCCGGTAGAGTGCAGAAACAGGAGATACAGCTTTGGGATTTGTGTAAACAAAATCCCAGTAAGCGTTGAATAATTATTTTTTTTAGGCAGTTAACTCTTATCTCTACCTTTAACAGTTTTTCCATGCACTTTCAATTTTACAACTAATTTTATATTTCTAAAGCAGTACATTTTCAATATCTGATGATGAATATAACCCTTATCATGTACTAGAGACAAATATTGTGCATAGAAAAAATAATCACTAAGATTATTTTTTGAATTAATCTAAGGTTCAATCTAATAAATCATTCTAAGGATTAAATCTTTATTTATACAGTGGCTTGCTTTAATTGGTGAGAATTGTAATAAGGATTTTTCAGTAACACTGTGAATACGGCAGTTAGCGCTCATACTACTAACTTAGACCAGTTTTTTTTTCTTATGGATCTTAGTTTTGAAGTACCACCTGGCTGCTAGTGTGGAAAGACTATCGGGAGTAGCTACTGGTTCAAACGAACAGGAAGACGTGGTCTATTCTAATCGTCATAAATTAAAGGAGACTCCTTTTAATATATATATTAAAAGGAGACTAATGAAGCATGGGAAGGTCTCTTAATCAACTGATGAAGGATAGAGGAATGTCCTAAACGTCATACACATGATCCGCTCTCTGCGAGGTGTGTATGTGCATCCTAAGATGTAAAACCTTTATGACTGTTAATACATCAATAAAGATGGGGCCGAAGTCAGAAAAATCATAACAAAATTGCATTATTGTAGGCCTAATCTCGATTTCTCAGGCAATAAAATCCCTCCTTACCCAATTTGACTTTTAAAAAGAAATTGTTTTTATTTTTAACACGGTTGTGGGCCCTTTTGTAATAAAATTTTCTTTTTTTCTTCTGGTAAAACTTGCGAGTCAAGACGCCCGAAGAAACAGTTGTTTCGCTGTTCTTGCTTAGGTAAATATTGCAAGAGGCATTTCTTGGCTAAAAAATTTTCAAACCAATCCACGCTAAAACTAAAGCAAAACATTTTTCATTGTCATTCCAAACTTATACGCAACGGAAAATTTTAAAAATTTATACATCGTTTAAGTACCTGACAGTATCTATTCAGCCAAAATCGTCCACTATTTTGAGCCTGTCCCACATTTTTAGAGTTATAACTATATTTTAGAGCATTTCATAGTTATGAATATTTAATGTAAATCTTGTAAGTAACCCTCAAATTTTTTTCTAGAAAGAACAAGCCCCAGAATGATTAATGGATTACTAGCCAAAGATGACATAACTCTTAAATAACTAGATTATATACTAACTCTTGGTATAGCCCCAAAATCTAAATAAAAATTGTCGCATTAGTTTTTGATCTTCTATCAATTTATTTTAAACCAAAAAATTGTCCAAAATTATCAGGATGTTTACTGCTTTATTTGTGTTGGTGTTTGGCTTCAAAAAGAAAAATTTGAATATGGTAAACCGAATTTTTTACCAGGCCAAAATATGTGTGTACGCCATACTTTAAATACAAAAAGGCAAATATTCCCAGGGTACAAATCGAACCTGTTTCCCATACTCTTTGGATTGGCCAATCCGTTTTTACATCCATGGAGCTATATTTTTTTAATATTTTTATTTTTGTAATTATGATGAGTACAACTCCTGTGACGTTAGACTTATTGTGTAGATTCGAAGGGAATGCAGATAGGTATGTAAAAGATACGGTCGTAGACTTTACAGTCTCTATCAGCGTTACTGATCTCTTCTTTTAGGCCCTTCAGCCAGGAAATGAAATGGAGGGGTTATAAGCCACCCATTCTTTACTTTCACACACACTTGTTGTTTACCTACAACATATTTTTCCAGGTAATTATTTAGAGCTGGGTCGACTCTGGCTAAGCTTACAGAGTCACACAACTGACCCTCGTTCCAAACCAAATAAGTAACAACACCAGGACTCGAACCCCCATCCCGAAGGACATCCTGATTAAAAGTGTAGCACTCAACTACTCAGCTAGAACTAGATAGGATCCGAGAAGAAGTATCTAGAAGTATTTCTTAGAAATAGATAGGATAATTCACTTTTCTTCAAATATTCAGTGTTGTTATTAGTATATACATTTTTTTATATGTCTTATAAGCCTTGAAATAAATTATTATTATGATTATTAAAATCGACAAAATTAGATTGACACAAAATCAGAAGGATGTGGAAGGTTCGGTAGGTTTAGTGGCGGCTCGTCTTTTACGAAGTGGTCTCACTTAGGCCCTGTAGTCAAGGGATAGAAGGGAGGAGCTCTGGTCATTCAAAAAACAATTTTCGCGGACAAAAATCTAAATATTTGCCAAAACTTCTCGGTATAAACTTATATAGAACCATTCACTGTGGGTATGTAAAATAGGGCTTGTTCTGAAAATGGGTCCTAAGCATTGACATTTGTTTAGGGATCTCTATAGTAAAAAGGAAAAAAAACTTATCCGTTAAAAGTCTAACATAATAACCTAAAACGATTATAGTAACACCTGACGAGCAAATGCAACTGGTGTGAGTATTCAGGGGGACGCCACTAGCTAACCTAGGTAAGCTACACAAACACAACCTCTTTAAAAAAAAAATCCAAATGCCATTGTATCTCCTCTCCAGCTCAGTATATAATCCAGCCACAATATAATATTATACTCCACATAATCCAGCCACTCCACCTGAATTTAATTCGGGGTATATAAATCGCAATCAGAGACGCATAAACCGGCCCTTATATTTAGCTACATTTGCATCTCTCACTTAATGGTATTAAAGTTATATATAGTATAACTTGTTATATTGTGTTTATATGTTGCGTGTTATATTGTGTTTTTACCAAAAGCTCGAGCATTTAATTGTTATATAACTAAAAAGTCCATAATAATTTTTATCACTTCTAATGTTAGCGGAAAAGGTTCAACCCGCTGGGTTTTACCTATACGTGCATGAATTTGTAGAACGAAAAGAAAAACATCAAAACAAAAAAGATTCTCCCAGCCCCCCCCCCCCGTCTCACTCTCTAATAAAATATTAAACACTCTATAAACTAGCTCAATAATAATTTGAGTAAGAAATATCCATTGTCTTCATATAACACAATACAAATATCAGCCCACAAACGATAAAAAAATAGAAGATGGAAAAAGCATCTGGTCAGAAGAGTCAAAAACTGTTTAGTACAAAGTCTTGATTTCTGGAGGGGGGGGGACTTAGCTCTTTATCTTTAGAATAGTATTATACATCTAGGCCAAGTCGATCTTATCGAACAGAAGGCAAATTATAAAAACTTACATTGCAAGATTCCTAGAATGCCACTCTTTAATGCCATCAGTATGACGAATGAACTTCACACTTTTGTAGAGGGGGCCAACTTCTTTAACAAACTCTTCAATTTGCTTACTATGATACTCAGCCTGAAAATATAAATATTCCTTTATTATTGTATATATGTATATATGTATATATATATATATATATATATATATATATATATATATATATATATATATATATATATATATATATATATATATATATATATATATATATATATATATATATATATATATATATATAAATATATATATATAAATGTCAAATGATAAATGTCAAATTTTTTTAATTTTTTTGTTACAATTCTACAATATATATATATATATATATATATATATATATATATATATATATATATATATATATATATATATATATATATATATATATAATATATATATATATATATATATATATATATAAATATATATAATATATAAATAATATATATATATAAATGTCAAATGATAAATGTCAAATTTTTTAAATTTTTTTGTTATTTTTTAATATATATAATAAAAATATATATATACATATAAAAATTTGCTTTTTCAACTACTTAAAAAGATTAATTGAGAACCATTTTAGTAAGAAAATTCAGCTTCTTACTTTTTAAGAAGCTTAAGCTTCTTAAAAAGTTATATTTTGAGTTATTGTCTTATGAAATGATATTCAGCAAATACTCAGACGTTATCAACTGTCATCCAACTTTAGATAAAATCCAACGTACAGCCTCTAAGGCTAATTTTCTGCCTCGTTAATAATTATTTTAAATTTCTTTTAAAACTACACAGCAAATATTCAGATATATATATATATATATATATATATATATATATATATATATATATATATATATATATATATATATATATATATATATATATATATATATATATATATATATATATATATATATATATATATATATATATATATATATATATATATATATATATATATATATATATAGCAATCATCTTACGTTACATAAGATATTACAGACTTGATAAAGTTATTTTTTCACATTCCTGAAACTTTATATTTTAAGTTATTTGCTTTTCAAATATATGCAGCAAATGTTCAAAAAGCGCAAACTGAGTGTCGAAGAGATAAACTAGAAAAATATTTTAAAACGCAATCACGAGAATAAAAAAAAGTAGTCTGAGCAATCAGAATAGCACAGTAAAGATTAAGGAAATTCATTTAATTTCTAACATAGCCTTAAAAAAATTGCGAAGAATATTGAAAAATAACAATATGCTAAATTAATAGAAAAAAATCATTACAAATAATCAAAACGGAGTCTACAAAAATTCATTTTAATGTGATGTAATATTACCAAAAACGTTCAAGGTGCAACTAAATCAATGTGTCAGGACAAATGGCTTATCAAAAATGTGTCATTAAGACCAATGAGCGTTGCACAGAAAACCTTTTTTCTTTTATTTCTTTTAGAACACTTCTTCACTTCACTTCTTATAAATCACTTCTCCTTCACTTCTTCCCTTCACTTCTACACTTCGTACACTTCTTCGTACACGGACCACTTCTTTTTTTTCTTTTAGGGCACTTCGTAGAGAAGAAGTTCTTCGAAGTCGTACAAACTTCGAAAAGACAAAAGTGATTGGAGGGCAGTCAGGCCCCCACCCATCATTTCCCGAAGCACACCCAATCGAAACTTTGAAATAGCCATTTTGTTCACCGTAGTTGAAACGTCTGATAATTATGTCTTTGAGGATGACAACCCCCCACAACCCTCAGGGCAAGGGTTGTAAGCTATGTTCCGGGGGGCATATAAGGTTTTTATTGGAAGGTTGGTCGTATAAACTTCGGAGGGGGGTCATCGGATTGGAAAGCAGATGTTCTAATGCCATTTTTAAGGGTCAGAGTGATCAGAGGGCAACTAGCCCCCCCCCACGTCCTCTAGCCATTGTATTCAAAATAATCTCAAGAGCATATAACAAGGCCTTTGCAGATGAAGCAACCCCTCAGAGCCTAAGGGAAAGGGCTGTAAGGTATGTCCTGAGGGCATTTAAGGTTTTTAAGGAAGGTTGTATAAACTTTAGAGGAGGCTCTTTTAATTGGAAATTAAAATTTCTAGCTCCCTTTTAAGAGTCAAAAGTGAATGAAGGAAATTACCCCCTCCCCTGCCCCCGATACCCTCTTTTTCCAAACGTACCTGCTCAAAATTGAGAGATGGCCGTCTTATTTAAAATAGTTGAGAGGACATATAACAAAGCCTCCAGAATTGACACGAACCCACCAGATCCTAGGGCAAAGGCTATAAGTTATGCCCTTCGGGAATTTAAGGTTTTGATTGAATGGGCGGTCATATAAACTTCGAATGGGACATTTTATTGGAAATTAAAAGTTATAGTGTCAACACTCATAATTTTGGCAAACAAACCACACCCCCTCCCCGTGCCCATCATTTCCCAAAACAAACAACCGATCAAAATTTTGAAACATCTATTTTCTCCAGCATTGTTGAAATGTCTAGAAATTACACTTTTGGGGACGTCAATTCCCCACAGCCTTCAGGGCAAGAACTGTAAGTTAAGCAATTCGTTCAATATTTACATATAGCATATGTTATTGACTGACGAATGCAGACGATTCGACTAGATTTATTAGGAGTTTCAGAAACTCATATCCCAGGGGTAGGAAGCATGAAATTAGGTGATATAGAATTTGTTTACTCAGGCAGGAAGGATGGGGTACATAGACAGAGAGTAGGGCTCATGATGAATAAGGAAGCTGTTTAAGCTGGGAAGGTATTAATAATAGAATACTAATTGCTCATTTTATGACTAAAAAGTTCAGGGTATCAGTGATAGTAGTATACGCCTCTGTAGAACTGACTGACGGAGATACTAGTGACTCAGATGAATTTTAATTACAGTTACAGGAGCAAATAGACAGGGTCCCAGGTAGAAACATGATGTTATTACTGGGAGATTTTAACGCCCAGGTTGGTAGAAATAGGGATAGATGGTACCCTAGCCTAGGTAAATTTGGTGTAGCAAAAGAAAACAGTAATGGATACAGCCTTTTGCAATTTTGTAGGTATAACAATCTAGTTATAACCAATATGGTGTTTGGTCATAAAATAGCTCATAACTTAACATGGTATTCACGTGATGGTAAGACAGCATACCTTATTGATTATTTTATGGTAAACCGAAGACTGGCAGGATCAATACAAGATACTAGGGTATATGGGAGCACCGTTATTGATATTACAAGTAAAGATCAGCATCTAGTAGTGTCAAGAGTTAATTTGAAGCTATAATATTGGAGGGGTAACTACCTCCAGGGAAGCTATGATGTTGGTAGGCTGCAGGATGAGGATTTGAGAGAAGCTTTCCAGGAACAGTTGAATGCTAAACTCGAGAGATTAAAATTAATAATGTGGAAGATGTTGGAATAATTTTAGAAAAATAATTTGTGAAGCTGCTGAAGGTGTATTATGGAAGAAAGCTAGAACTACAACTAAGAATATTAGTGAAAAAGCTTTATGATTAAAAGAAAGGAGAAAGGACTTGTACAAGAATTATCTGAGTGATAGATCATATGAAAACAAAAGAAATGAAAAAAAAAGTGGAAAAGGCATTAAAATATGAACTAAGGAGGTGTGAAGTAGAGGCCATGAATAAAATTGCCGAGGATCTGGAAGATACAGCTAGACGGCATAATAGTAAAATACTGTACTGGCATGTTAGTAAAATTGAGAGGGAGTAGTCAATCCGGACTTGGCTCATTTAAAGATAAGAATGGGGCCGCAATTAGCGATGACGAAAAAGCTAGAGAGAGATGGGCCGAACATTTTGAGAATTTGCTTAACCGAGCTAGAGTTGCAGGAAAAGATATAGAGGAAAATTAAAAAGTTTGTGATACCTTAGATGTGAAGGAAGATTTGTTTTGTGAGGAGGTAATTAGCGACAGTACTAAAAGGATTAAAAAATAATAAGGCTCCAGGTACTGATAGGATGGTAAATGAGTTTCTTAAATATGGTGGCTCTGAGGTTAGAAATAAGTTACTGATAATCATGAAAAAGATTTTTGAAAAAGGGGAAGTACCTAACGATTTTAGGAAAACCTTAATTAAGCCACTTTATAAGAAAGGTGATTAAGGTGAGTGTGGCAATTATCGAGGCATTAGTCTGGTCTCTGTAGGAGGTAAATTACTTAGTAACATGATACTTTTTAGACTGAGAGATGCCGTAGACAAAGTTTTAAGAGAAGAGCAGTGCGGTTTTGGAAAAGGTAGAGGATGTGTCGACCAAATCTTCACTCTTAGGCTAATAATTGAGAAGTGCCTAAGTTTCCAAACACCTTTGGTCCTCAGTTTTATAGATTATGGGCAAGCGTTCGATTCTGTTGATAGAAGATCTTTAGTAAAGGTTTTATCCCTGTATGGTATACCAGACAAAAACATTAAAGTGATTAGTGCTATGTACGAGAATAACAGTGCCGCGGTTAAGGTAGGAAATGAGGTTAGCATCTGGTTTTGTATTATATCAGGAGTTAAGCAGGGCTGTGTCTCTATCCCCCTTTATATGGATTATTTTGATGGACTTTGTTTAAGGAGCGCAGGAAAGGCAATGGGAGAACACGGAATTAAATGAGGAGGAAAGAATCTCCTGGGATTAGATTATTCTGATGATTTAAGCATCCTAGATGAAACTATGAGCAAAATGAAAGAAGTTTTAGAGGTTTTGCGAGTTCAGGGTATTGTCCGGATGAAGGATGATACATTCCTGAAAATTGTTCTTTTCGGCCAACCGTCTAGGGCTAAACGGAAAGTAGGTCGTCCTCGTCTGGGGTGGGGAATATTATAAAGAAAGATTTAAAGGAAATGGGAACTTCGTGGGCGGATGTAAAAAGGGAGGCTTTTAATAGGTTGTGGTGGAGGAGGAGCGTGGATAGCTGTGTTGGCCTCAGGCGGCTTGGTGCTGCGGTGAGTTGTTAGTAGTTAAATAAAGATTATTATTGCTTTCCAAAAAGACAAACGGCATTCAGACGAGCCTTTCAGAGAATGTTGAAGGGAGTTTCAACATTCCAACATTTTGTGTACACTTTACACTTTATGTGTATACGGGTTGTCAAAAGGACTTAACTCAGGAATGACTGAGTGTATTAATTTCGAACCTTCAGGAAATGACAAGGGATAAGACAAATTGACCAAAAAGATTATATTCGCATACTACTACTGCTACTACAACTACCATCACTACTACTATTACCAGTATTACTACTACTACTACTACTACTACCTACTAAATTTGAAATACTGAGGGGAAGCCTGAACTAAATCATATGACACTATGTGCATACACATTGTCAAAAGAGCGTATCTCAAGAATGGATTTAAGTATTAAGGTGGAACTTTCAGGAAATGCTTAAAGGGGAAGATCATTTGACCCAAAGGCTGTACGTGCACGCTACTACTAATATTATTGCCACTACCAGTGTTACATTTACTACTACTGCTACTATTTCAACTACTACTTCTATAACAACCCCTTGCAAGGCTAAGAGCACTAAAATAAAAATTTCAAAAATTATATGAGTTATCAAAAGGACATATCAGCGATGTCATAGCAACGGCTAATTGTATTCAGTTGAAACTTCAAAGACAGGATGAGAGGGATGTTCAACTAAGCAAAAGGGCCATAAGTTATACAACTGCTGCTACTAGTACTAGTAATGTTACCATTAATGCTACTACTATTAATACTAGTATTACTACTATGACTACTATTACAACTATGCCTAAGGGTATAAAAGTGACAACTTCAGGCAATTTTGAGGGGAGGGGAAGGTGAACTGAATCACAACACACCGATGTGCAGGTTGTCAAAGGAGCGCATCATCAATGTCTTAAGAACAGTTTGGAGTACAGGGCTTGTTGCAGGGGATGTTGAACTAACCAATAGAAAATGTTTCCATCCTATTGCAACTGTTTCGACTCATACTAGTACTACTACTACTCCCACTAAGGCTAAGACTACTACTGTTTTTTACTGAAGCTACTACTACTGCTACTACTATTGCTGCTGGTACTACTACTGCTGCTACTAACGCTGAGGGTATAAGGTAAAAATTCAGAGAATATTGATACGTGTATTGAACACACTACACCCACACAGGTTGTCAAGAGAGCGCATCAGCAATGCTTCAGAAACGCTTGATGGTATTAAATTCAAGCTTTCATCGTGTGTTGAAGGGGGTGTTGATGAAACCAAAGGTGCTATCCGCATACTGCTATTAATGAACTACTGCTACTTCAAGTGTTGCTACTGCCCAAGTTAAGAGTATTAAGGTAAAGCTTTGAGGAAATATTTAGGCGGACGGAAATAAATCAAAAAGAACTATGAGTATATAGATTTTCAAAAAGGGGACAAAGCAATATCACTAGAACGGCTTAGATTATTAAGTTAGACCTTTAAGGGTAAGTTCTGGTGCTAGCCAGAGGCCACTATGTGTATACTATTAATACTACCAGTACAGTTACTGTAACTAATAACGCTAAGGGTATTAAGGTGAAACTTCTAAGGAACGTTCAGGGATAGTTTCAGTTAAACAAAAAAACTATATATATGCAGGCATCCAAAAGAGCATATAAGCAATATCATAGGCAGCGCACCACACTATAACAGCTACCAATATCATTGAAACTATTAAAGGAGCTAATTCGACTGGAAATTAAAAGTTCTAGTGTCAATTTTAAGAGTCAAAAGTGATTGGAGGGCCAGGAGACCTCCTCCCAAGCCCATTCATTTCCCAAACACATCCAATCAAAATTTTGAGATAACCATTTTGTTGAACATAGTAGAACGGTCCAGTAACTATGTCTATAGGAATATTGGGCATATCAAATTTCTACAGTTTATACAATTAGCCCATTATTTTTTAAAGCTAAATCTCACTGTAAAACTAAACCAAAAAGCACTATGTGTATGGTTACCAATAAAACACCACAGTAATATCTCGAGAACGACTGGAAGTATTAAGTTGAAACTTTTAGGGCAACTATTATTGCTACTTCTGCTCTTACAATTTAATGAATCAAAAGAGTGTAAGTGCATCCAGGATGTCCAAGTATACATGAATTTTTTTGGGAATGGTATTTAGTTTAATTTTTCAGGTTAAGTCGAGGAGGTATAAAACTAAATCAAAGAATACTCTTTGTCAGGTTAGCATTAAAAATTGTGGAAAAGTTTCTCCAACATACAAAAAGCAAACCAAACCTTGGATACTTATAGAAAAAAAGATACATTTTTTTCCATGAAAAATCCTATTGTCAATAAAAAACAAACAGAAACTAATATAAAAAACTATTTCCACAAAGCAAGATTTTTTGAAGAAAACTAGAGCTTTATTAAACCTAAAATGAGCAGAAATAAAGTCAAATAATCTTCCAAGCCTAGAACTACCACAAATGACCATCAATAAATAAATGAAACCCAAAATGAACAGAAACTACAATAAATAACCGAGTAAAACTCAAAACGAACAACAATTAACATGAGTAAGGTTGACAACTCCCAATTTGCACTTTACTGAAAACAAAATTCATAAAAAGTAGTTTTAGTCTTTTGATTTTAATAAATAAAAAGTTATTAAGACTTTCAGAAATAAATATTAGTATGAGTATATTAAGCTGACATTCCACGACCATTTGTTTTTTTGTTTTTTTCAGTGAAGTGCAAATTATGTTCTTGTCTTGAGAAGACATGAGAGTTATCACCCCTAATCATGCTAATTTTCGCTCGTTCTGGAATTGACTCGCCTATTATTGTAATTTCTGTTCGTTTTGAGTTCTATTTATTCATTGATAGTGATTTGTGGTAGTTTTACCCTTTGAAGATTGCTTGACTTTATTTCTACTAACTATTGGCTTAATGGAGCTCTTTACTTTTCTTTGAAAAACTGCTTTGTGAAAAAAAATTTAAATAAATTGACAGAAAACAGTCGGCTAACCAAACACAGAACTACTCAATACGTAAAATGGAAAAAGTAAACTAAGAAAAATATCATTTCACTAAAAATCTACATAAAAATTGAATGAAAATCAAATAATTAAAGTAAAATAAAAAAACCTACGTTGTTATGCATAAATAAATGAATTCTTCGTTTGGGATACGTAATACCGTTGATTTTGGTCAAAAACTCTTCAAGGAACGGAGTGGGTGCTCCAATAAAGACGCCCATAACCACAACAGGATATTCTCCTTCCTAAGAAAAGACATTCAATCTATAATCTTGTAGCCACAATGTTTTAACCACTTTTTTCACATTTTTTTTTTACATCATATTCTTTCTTTGAAAACAAATTAAATTTCGTATTTAAAACCATATTTCAACTAATAGCACTAGCACAATAACTATAGTTGAATGAAAAAAATTAGTATACTACCCAAGAAGACCAGGTTCATTGGGGCTTGTTTATTTAACTAAAAAATATGTGCTTAAAATTGAATAAATTTAAAATCTTAAAAACAACACTCATTGTCAAGATCTTAACCTATTGTATAATGAGAAAAACGAAGATTTACAATTCTTTCAGTCAATTCAATAAGTTATTTATAATAATTATATATCAATTATAATTATAATAATTATTTATATATTATTTATGTATTGATATATTATATTATTATTTATATTATTTATTAGTTAATTTTATTTTAGTATTTATTATTTATTATTGTTAGATATATTATTTATTATTTATATAGTAAATTATTTATAGATTGAACTGACTGAATTCCAATTCAATATACATGCACCTTAAACTTGTATACTAAAAATGTTTATAATTCTTTGTATATCTTTGCATACTTTGCTACAAACACCCTGACATCTTTTTTAGTACATTTTACCTGTTTCTTCTTTATTCTATGTCTTTGTACTATTATATTTTTTTTCGGCTTTCAGATATTTTTGTGCCCTACTTTGTAGGTTAGATAGTGAAATCCATGGAATCGATCGTTTATGTTTGACAGATCGTTTATGTTTGAATCTTTACAAACAAAGAGTTTTCAAATGTATCTCGACGTCAAAATCAACCTACATTTGAATCAAAAGGTATCATGCCAATATGTCTCTGGTCATACATGACAGCATTGTCGACAGACCAATATAATTTTTATTTTTTTTATTTATTATTTTATTTATATTATTCGCCATAATCTCAAGCTCAATCATTTTTCTTGACTGTTTAGAGACAATTTATCTTAAATAAACAAATATTTGAACAATCGGCTTTCAGATATTTGTGTTCCCTACTTTGTAGGTTAGATGAAAAATGAAACACTCGTGTCTAATCACTGAATATATTCAGTGATGTATGGTTCAGTGATTCAGGTGAATATGTTCAGGTGATGAATTCATTCATCACCCCTGAGAAACAAATAAACATTAGTACTACCCTTGCAAAACTGCACCTTAAAACACTGGTGATTTCGCACCGTACTTTTTATTTCAATGGGAGGTCAGTTATGAGGGGTTTCACACTCGTCTTTGAATTTATTCTCCTAATTACAAATTACTGTTAATTAAATCTCAATGTTTCATTAATTTTTTAAATTGATAGTTAGTTTTCTTAGTGGAAGGACTCAGTGTGTCGTGATGGATGGAGTTACATCTAAAATTGAATATATTTCGATTGGAGTACCCCAGGGTTCCGTTTTGGGCCCTTTATTGTTTGTGGTTTACATTAATGACCTTTGTAGAGCTTCAAGTAATGTGTCTTGTTCTTTAGACCTTGATACTCACGGTACTAAGGGAATTCTACCATGTTTTGCTGATGATGCCCATTTCACTGTAGCTGATAGAACTGAAAATGAGTTGATGACTATATTGAAACAAGGTATTTCTTCGATTGAAAAGTGGATGCGAGTAAATAAATTGAAACTGAATCACAATAAGTCGAATTTTTTTATTTATGGCAGAATTACTGGACATTATCCATGGATTAATAGTTTAGAATTAGAGCACCATACTATTGTGAGATCTACTAGTACTAGATACCTTGGTGTTATAATTGATGAAAGCCTTAGTTTTAAAGACCATATTTCATCTGTTAACAGCAAATTGTCTCGTAATATTGGTATTATGCGTAAACTTAGGTATCTTTTTCCGTGTGAAATTCTGAGAATGTTGTATTTTTCTATGGTTCACCCATATCTCATTTACTGTTGTATGGTTTGGTCGAAAACATTCGTAACTCACCTCCATCCGCTCTGTGTAACACAGAATATGGCAATTAGAGTTCTTTATGGTAATCATTTTGACCTATCTGTATAGGTGAGGCATCTTTACCGCGAGTATAAAATTCTACCGTTAGCAGGAATATGTGTATTCTATAATGCTCTGTTTATGTTTAAATATTTAGCTTTGGAGTTACCATCATGTTTTTGCGTCTTTAGTCTTGCGTCTACTATTCACGATCATTTGACACGATCTTCTCAGTTGGTGCGAAGACCAGCTATGGTCACGTCTAGGTCTAGGTTTTCAATTCGCCATGTTGTCCCGTTAGTTTGGGAGAGTTTGCCAGAGGATTTGAGGAATGTTGGGGGTTTGCAGGATTTTCGTAAGTCGCTAAAGAACCATTGTTTTGATGTATATATTTTGAATGGATTATTCCACGCCACTTAAGTTTTGTTTTTGAGGAGGGTTTAGTTGCAGCGGAATATGATTATGATTATTATTATTTTGTTGGGTGTTGTTTGGAGGTTCGTTGGTTTTCGGGTCCGGTAAGTTGAGCTCTAATTATGTTGTTTTTTTTGTTTTTTTTCTATTTCTTTTTTTTTCTCTCTTTCTTTTTAGTTTCTTGTTTTTTTTTATTTATTAGGTGGTTTTTCTACCCCACAAGCATTTCATAATGGACTACATTATGTATATATATATTTTTTTAAATAAAACCATTGTTACTTAAATGAAAATTACTATAGTCAAAACAATGTGCATGGAAATATTTGTCACTAGACCTTTTTTTCTTTATTGATGATATGGCATGGGCGCATCCATAATTTTTGTTGGGGTGGGTTAAAATAAAATAAAAAATTTAAAAACGCATCAAAAATTCATTTACATGCATTTTAATTATGTTTCTACGAGCCTGATAATACTTTTTCGTGGGGAGGGGGGAGGGACCCCGTAAACATACCCCCTGCATTTGAATACAGCATAGACTATGGGCATGGATTGCTCTTTAAGATTACAGCTACTACTACAACCACGGTGTTGCATTAACTCGCTCGGAGTCAATAAAAATAAAAAGACATCCGCCTTTACTCTTCAAGAAATCAATGGAGTAGAGAAGAGTTTTATTTATTAACATTCCCATGTGACTTCTGACCCTAGTTGGGAAATGGGACTGGATTATGACACAAATATTAAATGCTTATAAATAGTGAAAAAGACATTCAGAGTGATTCTTTTAAAATAGTATGACAATGGTTCTTTTGATAAAAAGAACTGTTATGAGGCACTTGAAATTGGAGCCTGTGAATTCAACGCGAACTGGTAAGATTTGACAAAAAGTACATTTCGATATAATCGAAAATAAAAATGAGAAATAGCTAAAAGAATTTTAATAGTAGACGCAAAAAAATGACATAACTGCTTCCAATACTAATATTCCAAACGCGAAATTGATTGAGGGTGTACTACTACTACTAAAAACTCAATCCAACACCAAGCGACCTGAGGCCTTCACAGCTACGCCCGCTCCTCCTTCAACCCAATCTATTTAAAGCCTCCCTCTTTGGACCCTCCAAAAAGTTCCAATTTCCCTTACACCCTTCCTTATGACCTATTATGACCTGCTTTTTTTTGGCCCTAGAGGGCTGGCCAAAAAGGACGATCTTTGGCAATTTGTCATCCTTCATCCGCAGAACGGGTCCTAGCCATTTCCACCTTTCTACCATTAAAGCCCGAGAAACGGGGTTAGAGCCAAATTTTTCATACAGCTTAATGTTTGAAATACAGTCTGTCAGACAGCCACCCAAATCAACCCATTGACAATTCATCTGGAAAACATATGAAGCCCTTGCGTGATTGCCCAGCATGTGTAACGCACTGCGATAGCATTGTCTCTCAATGACAGCAATACCTCAAAACAGTAAGGATTGTTTTGCTTTCTAAGTAATTATTTAGTAGCTTTTTTGCCCCTTTTCGGTCTTTTTTGTTTTATCACAATTCATCAGAACCGCAAACGCACAGTAGTTATATGAAGACTTTTTTCTTTGTCGTCCCCTATTACTTGTTCTGACAATAGAGCCTTTTCTTGATTCTACTGTACAAGGTTGTATCCAGAGGAAAGGGGAGTTAAGGGATTTGAGCCCCCTTCCCCTATCCCAAAATTTTTGTCCGACTCGTAAAAACGTAAAAAAACTCATAATTTTTTACGTGTTTTTTTTAAGTTTTTATTGTAGCCCCGTCCCCCAGAAAAAAAAAACCGCGGATGCGTTTTTGATGCTGTAATGCCTTTCCTTTGTTTTTCTTTTCAAATGAATAGATTGATTGATTGAATACTCGTGGAATTATGAGTAAATTTGAAGATATTACTATAATTTCTAATTGCTATTTTTAATAAAATAGGCTATGGAAACTATACAAACTTTAACTGAGCATATTTCTGAATCAGACACTGAAGAGAGACACTGAAAAGCGGAACAATAACTCAATTTATCAGAAACATATTGGAACATATAGGAAAACAACACAGTCAGATACATATTGGATATATGCATATATATGAAATATACAATTAATAATCATTAAATTATTCTCATTTGTTAACTGCACCCTTTAATTTATTTTAATAAATACAGAATTCTAAAAACAAATACAAAATGTTTTTAACCATTAGATTGTTTAGTATTCAAAATTATATCATTAATAACACTGTAATTCCTCAGAACAGCAAACAGGAGCAATTATCTGAAGATACTGGCAAAAGAGTTAGTAGCAAATGCTTTATCGGCTCTTTTGTCACCCCCCCCCCCCCACCCACTGATTTTGATCGATATGGTCGGCTGCTCAAGCCATCAGCCTTCGCGCGCTTGTCATCATGATGTCATATTTCCAGTATTTTGGATGCGTGTGCCGAGTACCAGAGCCCGAGCAAAAAAGGGTAACATAAAAACACCTTAAAATATAAATTTGTATTAAATTAATAGAAAAAATATGAAAAATTAATAAAAAATAATAATAGAAAAATTAAAAAAGGTACAAAAATTGTGGGCCTTTTCGGACCTTCTTTTATAAGAAGGTCCAAAAAGGCACAAAGATCTTTATGTTTAGTGTATTTCGAAATTAAAATTTCCAGAAGGAAAAAAATATCCTTAAAAAAATATTCACTCAAAAAAACAACATCATTAGAAAGAGAATAAAAAAGAGCTAAATTTAATTTTAAAATAAACTAAACTACCCCGAATTCGACAAAATTAGACAAAGTGGTTTGAATGCAACACGGCACAGGACGAATAAAAAATAATTATACTTTTGGAATAAAAATTAAAGTTAATGCTACTTTTCAAAATTTAAAACAAAGAAATTAACTCGTTGCTTAGTGAGCTTAAATGATAACCGGACAGTAACATATGTGTTTTTCCCCTGTTTGATATTTGAAGGTCACATTTTAGTGATAACTCGACAACGACATGTGTGCTTTTTTCCCCCTTTCATATTTAAACGTCTCATTTTTGTAATGACTAGACAGTGGCATATGTTTTTTTTTTTTTTCATCTTCATATTTAAAGGTATTATTTTAGTGTTAAATGGACAGCAACATATGTGTTTTTTTTTATTCATATTTGAAGGTATCATTTTTGTGATAACCGGACAGCAATATATGTGCTTCATTCCCCTGTTTCTAACTAGAGGTCTCATTTTAGTGAACACTCATTCCTAAAGAGTTCTATTTTTTAGCCTTAGGTTTAGCTTTATTTTTCTGCACCTATCTTTCTAATTTTTCCGTCTTTCAGTTCTTGTTCTAATAATTTTTTCACATTTTTATAAGGTACGACTCAGCTCAGTTTCTTTCTATGTCCTATATTTTTGTGTGTTCTTTCAGTCTTTTGAATTTTACTGCTACGATTTTTTATTTTAATGCATTTTTTTTTTCAATTTGTTTTCACTTTATAATCCTTTTAGGTACATTAAAAATGGTGCGGAAGGGAAAATACCTAGATACAGGATACATTTGTCACCAGGGACAAATGGACTTTACCCCTTTATCTTATGACCCAAATTTTATCGTTCTTATGTTCCCTTTTTTACCTCTTTCTTCTCCAACGATTTCATATCTTCCCAGCAGGCAGTACAGCCATCTTCTTCATTCCAGGAATAGGCCAAGTAATTTCCGAGAGTGTTTAGAGCCAATTTCGCTGGTCCGTTTCCATGTACAATAAGTGGAACTGTTTTGTAAGCAGTATTCTGGACATAAGCTTCCTTGCCGCGGAAACGAATTTCAATGTCACCTTTAAGGTATAAAATGTTAAAATATGTCTATTAAGAGCAACAACGCTTGGAGCCTAAGTCTAACACCTTTTTTTGTGGGGGGAGGTTGGGGGAGGGAATATTTGTCAAACCAGCCAAAAATACATATGAATAATACAGGATTGTCGGGAAATATGAAAAGAAATTATGCACCTTTCATTGCGGTCAAAAAGAGTAAGGACCTCCTAAGTCCTAAGTCACCAAGAGTGTGATTTCATAGAGAAGAGACAGTCAGATTTTAAAGTATGCAAGTCTTGAAAGTTCGTAGGTCAGGTTTCAAGTCCAGATCAGGGTATACACATTAATATAAAGAACTGAACCTTACGTAATATTTATATATACTCTTCACGGGTTTAAACTAAATTAGGGTTTGCCAAATTTCCTTTTGGTAAAGTAATAAAACAGAGTGGTGGGGTAAATTCCTTCTAAGATCGGCACTTGTCAGGATGAACTTCCTTTTAAAGAGCTGTCAATATTCAGTTTCTTAAAATACATTGTTTGTGTTGTTGGATTGTTTAGGTTGTTGGATTGGAAATAGATTTGTTTAGTCACGATTTCTGCTTTTCAAGGAAGCGACTAATTAGAAAGTTGGAAAACCTACATTGTGAATCTTCGATGAATAGCCCTACTTACACTCAAATTCAAACTCTCGAAAAGGGTCCAAAATTCTCATCTTGCAAAACAGGTCCCCGTGGCGGAATTAATTTCCTCTCTGGAGTCTTCTATGCACGAATTTTATACATCTATTTCCAACCCAGACGAAGTTAGGGCTAGTCTAATTGATACCCTTTACAACAAACAAAAAGGGTTAATTCTCCCGTCAATATAAAACCAGATAATTTGTATGACCAAAATATTCTATCTAATCTTTGCAAAGATCCGTCCATTATTATAACTAAAGCAGATAAAAGCAATTCACTGGTTGTCATGGATACGACAGATTACGACACAAGAATTTATTCACATCTAAACACAACTATAATACAACTATAATAATACAACTATAATAATTCAACTATAATCCACGATCATACTGATCAATTTGCTAACAAAATTATCAATAATTTTAAAAATCAAAAACAAAATGGCAAGTTCACCCCAAAATTATATAATAATTTTGTTAATGTATGTTTGACGGATAGAGGCACTTACATAGAGACCCAGGTTTGAGATACAGTGAACTGCATTGCCAAGTTGATTTGCGTCAACTACTGAACATATGATTAATATCCTCTTCACCTTTCCCCCAAGCCTTGCGCATATTACATGATTTTTAAATCACGATCCTTTAGCGATGATTGCAATCCTTTACGGATTGTTAATGTTGTAGTTATTTAGTGCTAGCCAAAGAATGAGACAATCAGAGCGACAACTTCAATGGTTGAGAAAACAGTCATTGATCATCCAAAATTTTCTCTGTGCAACCGGATTCTTCCTTTACCAACTAGGTTCAATAAAATATAGTATTTAAGGATGAACAAAAGTTTTCATTTCTACTTTTTTTGGCCTAATATCATGTATTCCAAGTTCTTTTCGTCTTTTTTCAAGTGGCGGACTGTAGACTTTCAAGTGAACCCCCCCCCTCCCCAAATTTATGGGGAGGGGGCGGGCAAGTCCATAAAAGTAAAAACATATTTTTCTAACTAGCTTAAATTACAGAGTGATGGAATCTATAGGGCCCAGTTCTAGCAAGACTGTATGAAAAATGAAAAATGACAAATGGTTCGAAAAACTAGAAGCAATGAACCAAATTAAACTACATTTAAGCAGTGAGGGCAGAAAAAAGACAACCTTTTATTGATAAATCGTTCTGGAAATTTTAGGCATAAAATTTTAGTTGATAAACGAGCCGGCCAGTAACCAAATCGACAAATCGAGTAGCTCCACAATAAAACAACGCATGAAAGTTTATTGACTGCTGAGACTATAACGAGCCAAGCATATGGTGAAAAAACGTTATTGATTTCTATTTTTGCTTGTGTATTTTAGTGCTGGGAATGTAAGTGTCCATTTTAGTATGATTAATCAAATTGGCTCCTCAAAAAATGTATACAGGAGCACCGAAAAAATACAGCCCCGGACTAGGTTGCAATTATTCTATTGCGTTTAAATCATCATATTAAAATGTGGAAATTCTAGGGATTATTATTTTCCTCTAGAAGAAAAGTATGTCTTCTTTTCTTCTAGAGTAGACGGTCAAGAACTTCAACTTGTCATTGTGCATTCTTTGAGACAAAGTACCAAGTTCCAATGTTTTTCTTTTTTTACAGTCTTTGTGGCTCCATCAAAAATGTTGATATACCACTAGTCCTGGTAATTTCCCTATTTTATTTAATTTTCAGGTTTGATGTATTTGTTGTACCTTGAACGTTTCAAGCGAGGGGTTTTCAGGGATTACCTCTGTTGGGAAGCTATTCCAGGGGACGACGGATCGTCGGGCAAAGCTCAGTTTTAGGTATTGCTGACGGGCTAAACCATGGTTCAGGCAAAGACCAAGGTTTTGGGTAAAACCTTGGATGCAGCTGGATTGACCCTCTCACCGTTTCGAACAGTGCAGCTCCATGCTCCCAGGCACATACATGTGGCCTTTTAACTGGCTGCATTGAGGAATTCTAAGGCATCACGCACCTTAAAGTGTTTCTCCTATTCTTAACATCTGGTCTTGGAAAGGACTTTTCGTGTTCAAACCGACGCATGAATTTGTGATTGACTTTCCTGAGCAAGTCTGCCTCTTAGCAGTGTGACAGAGCGCTGCTTTTTCCTGGAGCTCCAATTAAGGTATCGTTTTGTTTACTTACAGACATTGTTTCTACAATGTTCACAGAAATAAGGGTGATCATATGATAAAAGGTGAGCATGGTCCCTTTTTCGAATCACGCTCTACGAACAATACCTTAAATATTTCAAAACTTTGGGAGTCTCGTTCCTTACTTTTATCAAACTTCCTTGTAAGCGTGCAAATTCGAATCAAGTGGTTTGACAGGAAAAAAAAATACAAGAAAAGTGGAGTGATTCGACCTGGCTTCTAAGCAGCTACTTCATAAATAGATACAAAGACTCTATATTTCTAGACTCCAAGTGTCAGTAAAATTACTTGGAGAAACACGAGACGGTTTAGATTTCCTAGAGCAGAATTTTTACAGCATAATTATTCAGCTTTGTCTGAATTTTGTTGATCTCCTGGCAATTCTCTATTGAGCTCTAGCAATTATGCTGATCTCTGTTGAGCGATTCTCGGACAACTGTGGAGAATTGTCCCAAGTTCTTCAAGTTCTGGCGGGTTACGCCCAGAAAGTCATATTTCAAAATCTTTGCCGAGACACACAGTCAACATCTGACTCAGCACAAGACTACACTGGTTCTGCATTTTGAGTAATTTTAAGTGGCTCAAACACTTCTTATAGATAGCAAAATTTTTTTTGAATTTTTAGTGAATTAGAAAATCAATAGTACTTACTAACGGCTCCGTTCAAATTTTGAAAAATTTCAGCTCTATGATCCAATTTCATCTGAAACTTCTCTCGTAGCTCAGCATCCAAATAGATCAAGGTGTAATAAAGCTGATCATCATCACTGTCATCAATCTCCTTGTGGGAAACAATTTCATATAGGTCTGAAGCATATCCAATGAATCCTGAAATTAAAACACAAAGCAATTAGAAGCGAACTGTTTTCGATTGTTTAAATTACAAGACTAAAGCACAGTTCTCGTGGAGTCCGAGAAGAATTCCAAATATCCAGTCTTTCTTACGCTTTTTTTTGAAAGGCCATTCGTACTATAAAATAATTGCCAAACTTCAAGTTCCTTCTCTAAGTTCCGTAGGCAACGTACTGATGAAGTTCAAGTTCCATTTATTTTATTAAAAAGAAAAACACTTATAAAGATAATATTACAAAAGGCTTGATGACCCGATCTAATTAATGCATTGTTTTGAGCAGTTAAAGACTTCGGATATGTCAATTCTAGCTCTTTATTTAGTCTTAGTCGCAGTTATTCAACTCACCTACAACCTCTTAAAACTTCACTGACGAAAAGTAAAGAAGATGGGAAACATTCGTTTAGCTAAAAAGAAACTGAACCCTGGAAATCCTTCTAGGCTTTTTAAAGCGGTTGGTATTAATGCACCCAAGTACCATCTAGTGGCCACGATTCTATTTAGACTAATTTAATGATTATAATAGTTTATTAATCTAATCATTATTAAACGTGTTAACTTATTTTCTATTGTTATTATAGTCATGCCATCTTTATTTATTAGTCATTTTACCTTTTGATGTTACTATTACTATTGTTCTATTGTGCTGTTTCTTTCTCTTCTTTTAATTGTTTACATTTTGATGATTTTTATTGTATTTTTGTTATTTGTACAATTCTATGTATTTTTCGTTATGTATTTTATAGCAACAAGCAGTTTGATTCATACCTTAAATAAATAAGTATATACCTTAAAGAAATATACCTTAAATAAATATAAAATATACCTTAAATAAATAAGTGTTGTCAGTATCTTGAACAATTGGCAAAAGTTTGAGTTTTTTTATAGCAAGATTCATGGAACCAGAAATAGATAATATTCCAAATATGAGTGTAAAACGATTAAAAGCATTTAAATATTCTCAAGGCAGTATCCAGGAGGGAAGGGTTACCCGTTTTGAGCCCCCCCCCCCCAAATCTTTGACCGAGTCGAAAATTAGTCGAAAAAACGGTTCAGATCAGCTTACACAGGACGTTAGACAAAGTCCACGGGAAAAAATCGGGTACACCCCCCTCGAACAAAAATCCTGGATCCGCTCTTGAATATTCTATCCTCCTTTGACATTTTGACGAGCTACCTAAAAAAAATATTCTCTATCGAAAAAAATTATTCGAGGAACATCCCTTGAAAATCGGAAAAATTGCGACCCTAAAATTCATTTTCGAGATCTCCGACCCACCACTTCCGATAAATATTTTGAGGAGTGCAAAATCTCAGGGGTGATTATCAGTTGGAGGCATTATTATTCAATTATTAAGCTCGAATCTAAAACACTGGACGATGGAGGGAGTGGTAGCCTCCTTCACAGATAAGATATTAAGATGATAAAAATCATAAAAAGAGATAAAAATTGTCAAAAATGATTGTTCAAAAAGTTTATTAGTATAACTACACTAAGGAGAGGTTTTGACGGTAACCGAGTTTTGCTTCGCGAACCAGACAATTAATCCAAATTAAAACACTTTAAAAATTCTTAACATAATATAATCATAATTGCATTGACCTAGGGTATGCGTAAGATGTTAAAACAAAATTATTTTTTCCATTTTGTCAGAATGTGTACTGACCCAATTTATTTAATTTGAATACTATGTCAAAGAGTCTACAGGGGCTGGAGATACTGCAAGGTACATTCTGCTCGAGGCTTCGTCTTCGAACAGAGTACTTGTTTGCAGGAATAATCTAAAAGTCAAAGAAAATCGTCATTTAAGATAAAATTGCTGACTTATTTTGTGAATTTAAACACTTCTAAATTCAAACCTATCTTCCTCTCTCCCAAACCACAGATATTTAGAAAAATAAACACCCATTTTTTCTTCAATGATACATTTTTAAGTACGGTATAGAACCTTTCCCAAAACAATAGCAAGAAAATCCATCTTTCGAGGTTTCTTTTAAAATCTAACAATGCCCCCCTCCTGAATATGGACTTTTAAAATATACAAGAATATATAGTCAATTATTTTCAAACAGTTTAATGTTATTCATAGCACGTAACCTTCTTTGCAGAAATGATCTAAAATTAACACAAGTTCGTCTTTTAAGATCAAATTGTTGACTCTTTTAAAAACTTAGATAGTCGAATATTGAACCTGGCTCCCTCCCAAAGAACAGGATTCCCGTTATAAAGGGAATCCCGTTTCAAACATTCCCGTTTTAAAGATGTT
Organism: Artemia sp. Qi Xiang Cuo; assembly: GCF_049724085.1. Lineage (NCBI taxonomy): Eukaryota > Metazoa > Arthropoda > Branchiopoda > Anostraca > Artemiidae > Artemia > Artemia sp. Qi Xiang Cuo. Next base: position 24,873,517 of record NC_142806.1, read on the forward strand.
TCTAAGAAAAGAAGGATTTTTCTTTTATAACTATACCACTATCTTAATTTTATTTTTCAATCATTTGCAGGTATTAAGTGAAACAAAAGAGTGAAGTATGGCAAAATGCACAGGAAACATATATTTTTGAAGGGGGTAAAGTAAAGTGAAACGCTTTTAGAAATGATATACTTTAGGATTACCCACATCATTCTACCCACATCACTCTACACACAACCCCCCATTAATATTCAAATATACAGCCCAAATGATATGTTTCCCGTGCATTTTGCCGTAAGTCACTCTTTTGTTTAAACTATCAGTAATTTGAACGGAAAATATATATTAATAAGTAAGGGGTGGTATATATATAACGGAAAAGATCTGAAAATTAATTCACGGGATTGTATGTTTTCATGTTGCTCTTAGAATTCAAAGATTTCCACTTCCTCCCTCCTCTTTCATTGAATAAGAACCCCTAAATATACGAGAATGCATGTTCACTTTCTTCTCAAATACATTAATGCGACTCATACCACGAAAATATTGCGGTTAAGTCATAATTTTAAGTTATTAGTGACAGATGTGACCAAACAAAAAATTAGAAGCAGTGATTACAATAGTTTCACAATAAGTAATAATTTTACTTAAAGTTTTACTAATAAATAGAGCAGGGGTGGATCTAGAGCAAAATATTGGGGGACCAATGTGATAAAGGCGCCAATAGTTAACCAAATTGACAGATTTATTTTAAAACAGTAAAAACAGAAAAAAAAACAAGGAATGAGGGCGCCAGAATTTTTTTTTTTTGGGGGGGGGGGTTAACATTCGCATAATCATTTAACGATTATTACCTTGTGATGCGTAGGCCGTTGGTTGTAACTAATAGATCAACATTTAGTATAGGACCATAGACAATGAGATTTCACTAATACCAAGATTTACCTAGCACAAATTTGAGCCAATCAGGTTTTCCACAGATGTTCTGATTGGCTGAAAAATCATATGAAAAATTATAATTGGCGTAAATTAGCCCTCGCCAAATCTCGGTACGTAAAACCTAACAATGAATGGGACATATTAGACATGTTGGGCCTCGAATTTGCGAAAATCGGCTGAATGTGTTAAAATCGTGTAATGTTATAAGAAATTCCCTAAAGGGGGGCACGATCCCCCTCCGGGCTGAATAACGGTGCCATATATTTGAATTAGTTAAAAAAAACCTTTTTCCACAGAATAAGTTTTCATAGAAAAGTAAAGAGCTCTATTAAGCCAAAAATGGGCAGAAATAAAGTCAAATAATCTTCCAAGCGCAAAACTACCACAAATCACTATAAACAATTAAATGAAACTCAATACATACTCTTAAAAATAGCACTATAACTTATGATTACCAATCCCATGAGTCCTCTTTGAAGTTTATACGACCACTATTTCTATAAAAAAAAAACCTTTATACCTCCAGGGCGTAACCCTTGCCCTGAGGGCTATATAGGGGGGGGGGTATCCTCAAAGACATAGTTTATGGACCTTTCAAATACACTGAACAAGATGGCTACCTCAAAAATTATAATTGAATGTGTTTGGGGAAATGATTAGTGTACGGGGAGGGGGGGGGTCTGGTTGACCTCCAATTACTTTTGACTGTTAAAAAGGCCTCTAAGAACTGAGAGACTCAGTTCTTAGAGCGTTTATGACACTATCTTGCCATAAACGTTTCTTATGAGCGTTATTAAGTTCAATTTTTGCTCCGTTTATTTTAGAATCCGATACTTACGTGTTATAGCGACCACACTTTGTTCTTGATCTGTAATGATGCCGGCTTTATATGTCCCTTAAGAGATAATTAGCTACTCCTGAGCGAGATAAACGGTATATATGCAGGCATATTCTAATTAAATATTTAATATACAGAGGTGGTTAAGTTTAGGTTACATTAGATATTTAATATAATGCGTTCTGGGCGGCCTCCTTACCATAAGTTCTATTTTGTAGTTTCCACGGTTTTGTTACTAAAGTATTATATTTTCACCATATTTGAGTATGTTTCATTGTGATTAACCTAACTTCACTTTGTTGGTGTGGTCGCTATAACACGTAAGTACCTAGATTCCTTTCCAATTTTGAGATAAATCATTTACTACTAATAATTTGCTGGACTAATAATTTTACTGTACATCTGCTATAAGTCACGTTTCAGTTTGGTTGCAACATCTGAATGAGCTGACAGTATTGGTTTTTTTCGCAAAGAAAAAGGGTATTGAACCAACATCTGAAAGTTACCTAAATGTGGATAAAGCATAAATCTTGAAAAACAGTTTTTGTACTACAAGAAAAAGGGTAAATTTCCCGATTAACTGAATATTAATATGGCTCAGAAACAGACATCCTTTTGAAATCAGGATTTAATCCCGAAACCAAATATAACATTTATGTGTATCGGAAATGAATTTTACCAATACCCCACACCCTTAGTGGTCAAACATATATTCTGAATTGTATATCTGTACTGAATTTTTCATTGTTTTGATAAACCGTTAAATCATTTTGAAAGAAGCTATGACGTATGGAAAACCCAGTGCATTAAAGAATTAAAATTATGGCCACATGTTTGACCACTAGGGGGGTGAGGATAAAGTTCATTTGCGACACAAATGAATGTCTTATATGGATTCAGGATAAAATGCTGATTCAAAAGGTATCTCTATTTCTTATCTATCTCAACATTCAGTTAATCAGAAAGCTTACCAAAAAAAGACTTCTGTTAATTAACCTAGCTTTACTTCAAGTTTTTAGTTACCCCATATTCATCCGCTTAAAACTTGCCTTGCAAGTAGTTCTAAATTATTCTTCAATGAGGTTTGGTTTTTCTATAACTATTAAGAGCATTCGCCCCCTTAACTATTAGGGGGTCCTTCCTTCAGGATAGTCACAGAAACTTATTCTGTGTTTAAAGCATGTTTTTTATCTGACCAAGTCTGACCCATAGTAACTGAACATTTAAAAACACATTATGAAAAAAAACTGTCAAACGAGGAAGAATCACCATTTGAAGCTGATTCAGGAATGGTAACTGTTATTTCGGCTACTCTTATTGGCAAAAGTTTATTACGAAAACAAATTTATGGGACTTCCGAAAAATAGCCTGGAACCCCTTAAAAATGGTGGTCAGTCCTAAATGAAAATTACACCATAGGTAGAATAACCATAGCCAATAAATGCGTATAGGGAAATTATAGTCCCCCAACATGAGCAAAAATCAAATTTTTTGCATGGGAAGCACTACTGTGTTCCTTTACTTTTTCCCTTTATTTATTTTTTTGTCCCCACTATTGGGGCACTGAAACATCATAGATCTGTTTAAAGGCTCATTTGAAAGCTCACTTCTATATCTACGCGCTCTTTATGAGTAACAATATATAATCATCATTAAAATAAAATGCTATTTTTGAAAAAATTGTAGCTCAAAAACTATCCCTGTTAAGACTTTGATGACGTGTTGTGTTTTTTTAGTTCCTTAATCTTAAATCTCAACCATAAAACTAATCTTAACGTTAAAACATGTAAAGCTTAGCTCCTTAACTTATGAAGAATATGTCTCTGTTTATACACAGAAATACCACAAGCGTTTCTATTCTTCAATTATCAAACGAAACAATTTACTTTTTCATTTACTGAATTAACAACATAAATGTAATTACTGAATTTCCACAATGTTTTTCCACGAACAACATACAAAATCTAGAATAGGGCGCGTGGCCAAAATAGATTGCTCTAATGTCAAAACGAACGAGTCATGTATAAACCAAAGTTAACCGATAAACGATACATTGTCCCAGGCACGTACTGGAGATTTTTTTTCTTTCCAGGAGGCAAAAGTAAAAGTATTTGAAAATTTGTATAAGAAGTGCCCAAATCATGGCAAAACTCAGGTTTTAGCTGCCTGGGCCTCAAGCCCCCCTGAATTATTGCATTTTCTTTAGTGTTCAAAGATTTCTATTTTTACTATTTTGAAACCAGAACATGTTCATTAATAAATCCCTGTTACGTAGGGCATTTGAGTTAATCTCAACTTTTAATGTTTTCCATTCGTTTAGCACTGTTCACTTAGCTTTAGCAATTTTAGCAAAAGTCATTTAACTATAAAAGAAAATTTAAAAATGAAATTAATTCATCCACCTGAGCTGGGGGTGGTGGGGGGGTACCCTTACACCGGGGTTACCGATTTTCAGAAACCACACACACCAGTTGGCACGTGCCAAGGATGGCAAAAGCGTGCCAAGCGCAGCAGGGTGGAGAAACTGTTCCATGCGTGTGGAAGAAATGTGGCACACGTGGCACTCCATGATGTACACCATGAAGCAGAAAATGGACAACCACTCGGAATACATTTTTTTTACTGTTTATTATATATTAAAAAAAAATATATAGAAACATTTTTTAACTAGCGAGTTATTTTAAATAAACGTTTAAGCCAAATAAATAATTTACTATATCTTTGTGTGTATATACCATTAACATTTCACAAAAAATCCTTGTCTATTTCTTCATGTCTTATATATTCAGTTGATACACCTTACAGTAAGTACCGTAAGTCCAGTTTAAGCGTCTGCAAAAATCGTCGCAGCGCCCTCGTTGATATATTACGCTATTATTATACTACAACTATAAAGATCTTTCGCTTACTACTAACGCAAATGCCCGCCCTCGGCTATTCTGTGGATCTGGTTTTAGCTGAAAATGTGAGAATAAGTGGAAAGATTAAAATATGATCTAAACTTAAAAAAGGTAGCATATCATAAACATTGTGCAAGAGAGAAGAAGGTAGATACCATATACGTTTAGTTGGGAAAAAAAATGTTTAACCTGGGCGCAATTTGTTTCTTACGGGGAGATTTCCTAAACGGTATTTCTGATAAAAACAGTCAATTTCTTCTTTTTTAATTGTCCTAACTTTTAAGGAAAGCGGTACTTATATGTTACCCCGACCAGACTCAAGAAGTTTGATCTGTTCAATCTGTTTAAAAACGGTTTTTCTGTGAAACACTTGCAGATAATCAGCTTAGCATAAGAGAAATAAACTACTTTTCAGGCATATTTTAATTAAATATTTAATATATAGAGTTGGTTCGGTATTTTATATAATGCGTTCTGGGCGGCCAGCTTTCCATAATTCTCTGTTGCAGTTTCCATAATTTTGTTACTAAAGTATCATATTTTCATCATATTTAGGTATATTTCATTATGGTTAGCCCAACTTCACTTCTTGAGCACGGTCGGGATAACAAGTAAGTACTAGGACAGCTGCTTGAAACGTCCTTTGAGCAGAATTAAAGCGTAAAATACTTGATGTATCACGCGCCCACCCTCCGTCCTCCATCCTGTCTGAAGGACCTTAAAAGTCATTTTTCCAATTTTCAAGAAAAGCTTCTGAGGTATCCCTCTTGACGACATCAATGAAGCACATGAATCTTCATAAATATTTATACTGACTAAAACGCTAATAACGGGGCAATACGCAACTGAAATCAAAAAACTTAATACCGTATATTTAACTAAAAAAAATGAAGCAATCACAGACACAATTTCATGTTTTTTTTTTTTTTTTTTGGGGGGGGGGGTACAGGGACACAAATTTCATCCCATTTTTTTATTCCTTTTAAACGCACATTTTAACGGGTTTTCAACCAATTAAACCCCCCCCCCTCCCATGTATGAATCAGTTGATGCACATTCCATTTTTGTGTCGGAAGTTAGACCGATGTTAAAAACATGCCTTGATCAAAGTATCAGCGGAAATATTTGATTTGTCACATTTACGGCCAATAATTCAGTAAAACCGGCTATAGGAAGAGCTAACGGTATATAAAAGTTGAATTTCAAGTTTTATGTCATATTAGCACTGGTCTAGTAACTAATGGCTCACAGATACTTGGGAAAGAAAGAAGGGTTACGTAAGTTACAAGCACTCGACGACCTAGCCTAGCGTACATCTTGCAGTACTACTTGCTTTCCCTCGCGTGGCAAGCTATGTGACACACGTAGCCAAACTTCCCCAATGCAGCGCCTCTTTACATCACATTTCTGCCATGCGGGACACGTACAAAATTTTGCAAGTGGATGGACTTTCAAGGTGTAACATTTTTTCATGGTTTGATAATTATTATAACTAACAATGATCCAGTTTAACAAATACAATGGTCGATTTGATTTCCCACATAAGACACACAGGGATTTTCTTTTTTAGATTTATTTTTGGGATATTCTTATTCTAAAACTATTTAATCAACCTTAAAATTTGCCATTTTCTAGGGTGCTTCCACGGTAGCACAAGACTTAGAAATATTCCAAAAATATAGTTTTTTTCGATCTGAAATTCCTTTACCTTGCATTACCTTCATCGCAATTAAGTCACTGATACCCTTAATTCATCCAAACGGAAAACCTCATCTTTACATCATCTTACGTAACAACATACTCAACAATTAGCAAATGTTTTTTATATCTTTTTTTCAATCTGATTTTTTTTTTTATCAAAACTCAGCCAAAACATTAGAAAATTCAAAAAATTAATTACAAGGTCAAAAACCATATCAATAGTGAAATCCAACCCAAAATTGTACCTTTCACGCCAGAACCTATTATTTCATAATTTGTGGAATTTTCCCGTATTTTCAGCTGCACAAACTAGTAATTTCATAATTCTTGCTTCATCCACAAGAATTTTTTTGATTCTTAAACAAGCAATTAGTTAAAAGTATACCTCCAGAATTTAAGAATCTTTTCCCTCTTAAAGGAGCAGCTGGGTACTGATCGGCTAAATTCTGGTCTGGCCAACAAAATCCTTCAGCTGAAAAAACAACTCTTGCTTGGAAGGTTTTGAACTGCTGTATTATCTTTTCAGGGCTGCCAGCAAACATTACATCATAGCTAAATAAATAGAATAGAAAATAAAGAAACCAAATTAAAAAATAGAACGAATAAAGGTAAAAACTACTGATATGAGAAAAATTCAGTTATCGCTTTTGGATTTTTTTTTTTTTTTACCAAATAGTATGCAAAGTGACATGTAAAACTGTAAATAGACCAAGTTCAATAACCATAAAGTCTCAATTATTTTGCAAATAATCTCTGTCTCTCTCTTTCTCCTCCCCCCTCTTCTCCTCTCCCTCTCTCTCTCTCTCTCTCTCTCTCTCTCTCTCTCTCTCTCTCTCTCTCTCTCTCTCTCTCTTTGTTTTTTGTAAAGTAAGCGCGGTAAAAACTAACATTTTATATACTTTTAAAAGAGAAGATCATCTTACCTGTCAGTAAAAGCCACAATCTTCTCTTTGTCATCTTTAAACTCCGCAAGGGCTTTCTTTAACAGATTAACTTTATGTCCACCTCCAACGGTTCTCTTGACATCGCCTCCCTTCCAAACTTCACCCATGCCCAATACCTGAGAAAAAAAATCTTCAAAACTCATTTTTAACTACCTAGAACCACTCTTGTCATGGGCGCCCATAAGCTGAATTCCAGGGGGGGACAAACCTAGTCTAATTGGCACTTTTAATGCTGTATAATAGAAATCTCAGTACAAAAATATAAAAATAAGGCAGCATCATTCAGCCAGGGGGGGACGGGAGACCCCCCTGCTCCCCCCATATGGGCGCCCATGACTCTTGTGGTATTCACAAGAAGATACCAAACCCGTCTCCGCACGCAACATTTTCTTTAATCATAGAATGAGCGAAGCCTTCTCTACAAGTGAAGATAGGCCTTAATAAATTATCATTTCGTGGCTGATTCCCTTTTGAGCTCAGCAAACTTTAAAAAACCGTCAGAATTGATCACCTAGATCTCAACATTTAAGAAATAATATGTAGGCTATTATCGTAGTGTTATAACTGGTAAAATTGGTCAGGGTAAAATGGGGTGTTTTACGTATTTTACCGTAATTTAGGAACCCCCGTAAAATTGGTATTTAACTTATTTTACGTAATTTACGTAAATTACATATTTTACCTGTTTTACCGGTATTTTACATATTTTACTGACTTATTTTACGGTGCCTTGCAATTTTTTCCTGGTTTAAAAGGCGGTCTGTCTGACTCGGGTCTCTTTTTATCAGAACGATAAAGCGTATTATAGTATACGTAATAACAATTTCAAATTGTGAAATATTAGCTGAAATAAAATTGCATTAGTTCTGTGAACTGTTAAAGACAGAAAGGGCTGAAAGCAGGATTGACACATGGCAAACAAACAAAAAATTTAAATAGCCAAGAAAAATGAGGGTAGTGTCAGCCACCAGACAAAAAAGAAGCGAAAATGATACAGACAGATAATTTTTTAGGGATTTCCGCCCAGCCGTCTTCAACTACTACTACTACTACTAATAACTCACCGCACGCTCCTCCTCCATCCCAATCTATCCAAAGCCTCTCTCTTTACACCCTCCCAAGAAGTTCCCATTTCCTTTAAATCTTTCTTTATGACGTCCTCCCACCCCAGACTAGGACGACCTGCTTTCCGTTTAGCCCTAGACGGTTGCCCAAAAAAAAAAATCTTCGGCAATCTGTCATCCTTCATCCGCACAACGTGCCCTAGCCATCTCAACCTTTATTTTATTACAGCCCTAGAGAGCGGTATTAGACCACTTTTCGTACAGCCTATTGTTTGAAATACGGTCAGTCAGCCAGGTACCCAGAACAATCCTTAAGCAATTTCTCTGGAGAACATATAGCAAATCTTCATCCGTTTTTTGAAGCGCCCATGCTTCAGAGCCATATTTGACTACTGTCATCACTGTAGCTTCTAATATTCTAATCTTGGTTTGCAGACTTATCTTCCCACTCTTCCAAACTTTTTTTAATTGTGAAAAGACATCCTGAGCCTTAGCTATTCTACTTTTAACATCTTCACTGCTCCCACCATCTTTACTATTAATACTATCAAGATAAGTGAAACTGCCCACCTGATCAATCTTTTCATTACCCAACGTCATCTTTTTATCTTCACTTACTTCTATCCTTAGTGGCTTAGTCTTTTTAATATTAATTTTCAAACCTGATCTAGCACCCCGAACTCACAAAACCTCTAAAAGTTCATTCATTTTGCTCACAATTTCATCTAGCATGCTTAAATCATCAATATAATATAAGCCCAGGAGACACTTTCCTCCTCATTTGATTCCGTGGCCTCTCATTGCCCTTTCTGTGCTCCTTAAGACAAAGTCCATCAAAATAATCCAAATAAAAGGGGATAGAACACAACCCTGCTTAACTCCTGATTTAATGCAAAACCGGCTGCTAACTTCATTTCCTACCTTAACCGCAGCAGTGTTATTCTCGTGCATAGCACTAATCATTTTAATGTATTTGTCTGGTATAAAATACAAGGATAAAACCTTTACTAAAGCTGTTCTATCAACAGAATCGAACGCTTGCTCAAAATCTATAAAACTAAGGACGAAAGGTGTTTGAAAACTCAGGCATTTCTCAATTATTAACCTAAGAGGGAAAATTTGGTCGACACATCCTCTACCTTTTCTAAAATCACACGGCTCTTTGCTTAAAACTTGTTCTACGGCATCTCTCAGTCTAAAATGTATCATATTACTAAGTAATTTGCTATACACAGTGACCAGACTAATGTCTTTATAGTTACCACACTCACTTTTATCACCTTTCTTATAAAGTGGCTTAATTAAGGTTTTCCTAAAATCGTAAGGTACTTCCCCTTTTTCAAGAATCATATTCATAATCTTCAGTAGCTTATTTCCAACCTCAGAGCCACCATATTTAATAAATTCATTTTCTACCCTATCAGCACCTGGAGCCTCATCATTTAATAATCCTTTTAGTAGTGTTGCTATTTCCTCCTCACAAAATAAATCTTCCCTCACATCCAAGGTATCATAAACTGTTTCATTTTCCTCTTTATCTTTTCCTGCAACTCTATCTCGGTTAAGCAAATTCTCAAAATGTTCGGCCCCTCTCTCTTTAGTTTTTTTTTTGTCGCAAATTGCAGCCCCATTCATATCTTTAATTGGGCCAAGTCCGCATTGACTCCTCCCTCTCAATTTGTTAACATCCCAGAACAGTATTTTACTATTATGCCGTCAAGTTGCATCTTCCAGAGCCTCTGCAATTTTATCCATGGCCTCCACTTCACACCTCCTTAGTTCATATTTTAATGCTTTCTCCACTGTCTTTACATTCCTTTTATTTTCATATGATGAATCACTCATATAATTCTTGTACAAGTCCTTTCTCCTTTCTATTAAACATAAAGCTTTTTCACTAATATTCTTAGCTGCAGTTCTTGCTTTCTTCCCTAAGACACCTTCATCAACTTCACAAACTATTTTTCTAAAATTATTCCAACCATCTTCCACATTATCAAATTCTTAACTTCCCGGGAGGTAGTTGCCCTTCCGATATGTCAGCTTTAAATTAACCCTTGATACTACTAGATGGTGATCTTTACTTTTAACATCAATAACGGCACTCCTATATACCCTAGTATCTTGTATTGATCCTGCCAGTCTTTGGTTTACTATAACATAATCAATAAGGTTTGCTGTCTTACCATCACGTGAATACCATGTTAACTGGTGATCCATTTTATCATCAAACACCGTATTGGTTATAACTAGATTGTTACCTACAAAATTGCAAAGTCTGTATACATTACTGTTTTCTTTTCCTACACCAAATTTACCTAGGCTAGGATACCATCTCTCTCTATTTCTACCGACCTGGGGGTCGGTAGAAATAGAGAGTCAGTCGGAGATACCCTCAACTTTTTAGTCATAAAATGAGCAATTAGTATTCTATTATTAATACCTTCCTAGCCTAAACAAGAGTTAGCAGCTTCCTTATTCATTATGAGCCCTACTCCCTCTCTATGTACCCCATCTCTCCTGCATGAGTAAACAAATTCTATATCACCTAATTGCATTCTTCCTACCCCTGGGATATAAGTTTCTAAAACTCTTAATGAATCCAGTTCGAATATTCTGAATTCGTCAATCAAAATGTCGATACGATAGTCATTTTTTAACGTCATAACATTCCAAGTTCCAATTTTCATGTTTTTTAAATCATTGAAATTATTTTCGCGTCAGGAAAAGCAATGATCCCAGATGCCAATGCAGGACGAGGATCACATATCTTCTTAAGTCTACACCGTGCTTAATCCGGCTTAGAACCACACAGCAAGAAGTCTCTGGAACCTCCATGGATGGAGGCTTTGTGCAATCCTCGGCCCATCTTGGTCACAACATGGTTTTCAGCACTTGGCGATGCTCTTCTATCAACACGAGTCGAAATCCTGCACAGACAATCTCAAGCCTAATACCTCCGACTCATTATATATTCATGCCTACAAATATTATGCTACTACGAGGAGGCAGTCCATAATAGATAAATTAGGTAGGAAGAGGTTTATCAGCCCGAAAACGCCTGTCAAAACATACCAAGCCCAGAAGAATTATCCATTAGTCAGAATCCCGTGCGAATGCTGTGTCGTTTGCTAGGCTATAATTTCCTTAGGGCGCCACTCCTCAAGTAGGAATAGAATTGACCGCAAGGTTCCTCGTCTTGCAGGTACCCCGAAAGGGTCGAGGCAGCCCTTTGCAGAGGCCGTTATCCATAGATCTGGATCTTACGCCCTGTCGCAGTTGTCCTCCTACAGTTAAAGACTATAGTTGCCCTCCTATAGTTGTCCTCCTTTAATGTTTCTAAAGTCAAGACGAATGGGAGAAAAGGAAGAAAATACCCATAAGGAGCCATGTATTAATATTTGTTCATCGATTTTTTCCCAGAGGCACTTCATGTGGAAGGGGTGGTCGAATAAGCTTGGGAGAGGTTCAGTCAATTGGAAATCGAAAGTTCCAGTGCCCTTTTCTGAGATTTATACTGCTTTTCAACAAATTGGTACCAAATGAGTTGTTACTGACTACAGTGTCTAAAAGATTTTTTTTTTCTAGTTTAACGGCCCTTGTGTTTCCAACAGTTGGTTTGAAAGAATCTTCAGATAAAAACAGAATTAGCTCTATGGGAAAGACCATGGGAGCGTGGAGGTAGAAATTGATATATAATCCTCAGAGCCGTATCCAGGACTTCTGTTTAGGGTGGGGGGGGATTCAAAACAGGCACGGTCACGTGAATCAGAATCTAAAATTTGCCAGCAGATCCTGTTGAAGACAGTCTTAATGACTGCGAAAGTGACTGAATGTCCCGTGTCTCTTGTGATCCAGCGCTTAGGTAATTAAAGTCATCAAAGTGTTATAAACCTCTTTTTTAGTTGTATTCGGTGCTTTTATAAATAAATGAAAAATAACATGTGGGCTATAATGTGGAATGTGGTTGAGTGCGGTTATTTAAAAATGCAAGGCTGTTAGGGTAACATTTCTTAGGTTTAAATACAGAAAAAATAACTAATATGATTTTATTCCCAAAAAATGGTAAATTTGATTCTTTTTTTTTATTCATTTTTTTTTTACAAAATGGTCGTCCGAAATCAGGCACTGTCCAATTGTTGAGGTACTGCCGTAGCTAAAAGATTATCAAAGGGATAAACTAGACAATTAATTAGATTGATAAACTCTGGATGAAGGGGCATCACCTTTTTTAAACCCAGGAAAATCAGAATAATAAAAAAATTTCATTAAAAGCTCTAAGTGATGCTTAAAAAGAAATGCTCAACTGGTCTTGTACCTACAGGCCAAATACAAGTTGTAGTAACATTTTGTAACAATAATTTTCGGGGAGACATGAGTACACGAATGTTAAATACGAATCGTTATTTTTTGGTAACTTTAGTCTTTGGGGAGACCACTAATAACAAATTTGGCTTTATTGAAGGAATCAGGGAAACCCCATAAAATTAGGAGATAGCGTAAGTTATGCTGTAAAACCTTGTTTTCTTGTGCCCCCCTGACCCCATGCTAAAGTCATGAATCCTCGAAACATTCAATTATATCGCTAAAGCTTATGTTAAAACCATTTTACGTTATTAATGCCTTCATTTGAATCTAATACAGGGATCTCTGATTTTCCGTATGATTAGAAAAATTTTTAAGAAGATAAAAAAAAACTTAACTTCTGTGCATTGTTGTTCAATGACTGTCAGAAAACTCAAGACCCTCCGAGTATGGGCTTGTCAGCCCCAGTTGTCAATTACGCTAGAACTAACCCCAAATAGAGATAAAACAAAATCTGGTGAAAAATTTTCCAGCAGAAGATTGAGGTTTGGCAAGAGGAGGGGTTTTGGAGACACAATTCCCCTAAAAATCATTCAATGAATAAATTATCTACTTTTATCCACGAGACAAGAATTATAACATTTTTAAGGAATCACAAGTAGAGAAATTTATATGTGAATGCCTCAAGGTACAAATAATAATGAATACTTGAAAATACGAATGCTCTTTTTCGCCCGAATATCCCTAAAAACTTCGTTGTTTAACAAGGTTTCAATGGTCAAATTATTTTAACCTATCAATTCTCAATTTCCAATCCGTATTAACAAAACAGAATTTGTTTATTATACAGAACATTCCCAAGAGGTGAAGTTAGGTAAATGCTAATGAAATATGCCAGAATATGATCAAAATATAATAACATATCAACAAATTATGGAAACTACAACAGAGAATTTTGGAAAGCAAGCCGCCCAGAACGCATTATATTAAATACCTAACATAACCTAACCTAGCCAAAATACCAACTGTATATATTAAATGTTTAATTAAAGTATGCCTACAACGTAGATTTTCCACTGAGTATAAGCCGGTCTTACATATCAAAATTCTTAAGTGCGGTCTGGATAATTAACAAGTACCAACAAAACATTAAAAATCAAATTCTTTCACCTCCAAAATTGATCAGAACCCCCAAAAATGTCTTCGATTTCTTCAGAATCAACAAATAAATATTTCCGTTGATTGTAAAGAAACTTTCTTTCAACTGAACATTAACACATTGCCTTCATTGTATTTATTAATGCTAAAAAAAGCCAATCATCAATCAATCATTTTATTAATACTAAAAAATTATTAGAAACGTAAAGGGGATACACGGCCCAAAAAGCTAGTGGGCCGCGCAATATAATAATAAAAACAGTGGAATTTTACAAAACACTAAACAGACACAATAATAAAACACTGGAACAAGACAAAAACATATTCTAACTAGCAAAACAACCATAAGAAAATAGATGTCTAGTTTTTAATTAGATGTAGCTATTTATGTGATGTTTATTTTAATTAATCTAATTAAATTATAAACAATTATAAACAACATATTTTTAAATCTTCAGGGTTCAAGTTTCTTAGGAAAATCCAACAAAATGATCTGAACATGATATGGTTAGGATAAACGTATTTACTAAGTTTTACTACAGAAGTTATCATTATTGTAATGAACTGATGCGTTAGCTTATTTATTAAATGAATATAGATTTGTTCAAAGCAATTAGCTTTCATTATGCCTGATAGTATTTTACCTTTTAACTGTAGGAAATTACAAAAAAAAATAGCTTCTAATACATTTATTTTCAGTATAACGGTTTTCTCTAATAAGAATCCCAGGTCTCAAGTTGAGAGTTCGACTCAAATTCGAGCCAAGTTCAGGACAAGTCCAGCAAAGCATGAGTCAAAGAACCATTTCTTAGAATAATCTACTACAAAAAAAAACCATTTTGATAGGTGGCAACCTATGAGAAGAGACAACACAACCAACCCTACATTCAACCAAAATTTGAGCAAAAATTAATCAGACTCAAAACCCGGGGTCAGCTCTTGATTCCTCGAGAATAGACCAGGCTTGTCTAAATCAAACCGAATTGAATTTTTCGACATTAGAAATACATATTTCAGGTTGGACATTCTACTTAGACGATGTTCCAGTCGTACATTATTATGCAAAACTGAGGATTAGATGGGGAGGGGAGTACCGATTTTTAAATGTGATATATTGTGTCCTTTAAGTTTTTCCTTGATATGTCATGCTATATTCAAGCTGCTCATTATTTGATTTTATATAATGCTGTATTGCTTGACATAAATTTTTGATATTTTGACGTAAAATTCGAATTTTACTTATGCTAATTTTAGCCATTTTTAAACCAAATATTGTCGTATCTCTGGGGCGTGAAATGTTTGAATATTTTTCTGAGAATATTATAGTTTGTAAAGTAAGGCTACGTTCTATATTCCTGTGTTGCTCATGATCAGTAGCATCAATTGGGGGAGGGGGTAAGTGACGGCATATACCCCCTATAATTTTGCTCCCCTTCCCTCTAGATGAAAATTGCTGGGTATTCTAACAGAAAATGCATTGTTTGCTATTTTTATCAGGAAAATGGAAAAAACGATAAATTTGCCCTCCCCTCCCGAGATTTTACATTTTCTCCCCGTCTACATTT
This sequence comes from Artemia sp. Qi Xiang Cuo, assembly GCF_049724085.1. NCBI lineage: Eukaryota > Metazoa > Arthropoda > Branchiopoda > Anostraca > Artemiidae > Artemia > Artemia sp. Qi Xiang Cuo. Next base: position 24,888,910 of record NC_142806.1, read on the forward strand.
TCGTGAATTGAAGCCACTGCTTAATGATACCTGAATGGCATGAGAACTAGTCAAACAAACAAAAGTTCACAAACGTCATCTTTCTAGATATTAGCAAAATGATGCCGAAAAGGTGTGAATAACCTTCGTGTGAATTTTTTTTTTTTTTTTTTTTTTTTTGCAGGACAAAATTAAGGCCTGAAAAATGGCCAAATGCTGCTTGCTATCAAGTCACTTTTCTTGTTTAAAACTTTAAGGGCATAAACTTAATAAAAAAAAATCCGATGTGAAGTGGTCACTTGGAGTCAAGGCCGTATCCAGAGTTTTTTTTGGGGGGAGGATTTTACAAAAAAAAAACCTTAAAAACTCAACCAAATTTTTTTATATTTATTTTTGTTACGGTTTTTACGACTCGAAAAAACATTTCATGGGGGGGGGGAGGTTCAATCCCCCTACCACCACACTAGATACGGCCTTGCTTGGAGTCTAAAATATTTTCTAACTGACTACAAAAATATTTGACGCTAAACTAACTGAAAAACAAGCAAAGGAAAGCAATATAAGTTTTATTCCGTAATAGAAAACTAAAAAAGAATTTAATTTGAAAATATGAACTTTGCCTTCTAAAAAACAAAAAAAAACAAAAAAAAAGCAGGTAGAACATTGAAATAGCCTAAGGTCAACTTGGATACCACGACAAATATCAATGAAGTAACTTTCCAAATTTTCCCTTGCATTTATAGTTTCCTAGACAAAAAAAAAAGGAAAAAGCAAAGAAAAATAAGAGAAAATAATTTTTCTTTGAAAAACAAATGATAAAGATGGATAACTTAGTAGCGTGAAAATTATAAAATCGAATTATAAAACAAGACTACCTTAACGGGAATAGTATAAAGTTTGGCAGAGCGCATAAACCGGTTGTAGCCATCGGTTTTATTGGTGGCGACGGTTATTACCAAGAAATCTGGAAAAAAAATGCAAGTTATTTCTGTAATCAAATAATGCATTCAAATGAAGGCATAAAAGACAGGTTTTTATTATTTTGACTGAATATCTCAGAATTGAAATCTACACTTAAAATTGGCTCAACAGAAAGTATTCGAATCAAAGCTTTGACAATAAACAGCCCACTTTCAAAATATAAACAGACTTTCCGATATTTTTTGTCACAATAAGGCTACTTTCAATTCTTCTTTACAGAAATCAGTTTACCGGTTTTGAAAGTTCGTCTGTGGATTTTGTGAACCCTTGGATGAAATGAGGAGAAGCTTTTACAACACAAATATTCTTAACAATTTTTCACTTGACTCAGTGCTTCAAGGTGTCTGGTATAAGATAGCGCAACCATAACAGCGAAAAACCCAAGGCACCAAATGCCATGGCTGAACGCTAAGTACCTGAACCAAGTGCCAAAGCAGTGTTTTTTGAGCGAAAATTTGCCAAATGTACATTTAAGAAAAAATAAAACGCTTTTGGAAAACTCGATGCGCATCCACCTCAAAAAACACTCAAATCCGCCCCAACTGACAACGTTGATTCGAATACAAATGACAGAGAAGACGGCAGAGAGAAAATATACTGAGCAAAAGATAGAAGATGAAGGAGAATCGACAGAATAAGAGAGAATCAAAAAGAAAGAGCGAAGGAAAGGTCATAAAACAATGAATTGCCTACAGTTTTACACCAAATTTTATTCATGAATTGGTTGTGAAATACATTTTTGCAGAAATAATCAGAAAAGTCGAACCTTTTATTAAAGCAGTGTCGAACAACCACGTACAAATAACGACGAAAAAAGATTTTAACCTAGCCTGTGCGTCTTAAACCCTAATTAGAAAACGACAAAACTCCCTTGATGAATATATAGAAAGCGAATATCAAATGGTGTTGACGGTATAAGTAAACATAGCTGTACTGTTTCTCCAAGGACAGTAGAACCCCATCATGAGGTCCCACGACTCACCCCTGCTGCCATCTATAATTTAGTTTCATGCCGACGGGGCTCCATATATGGGCAAAGAGTCCCTAGGGAGAGCACCTGTGTTGTCAGTCCGACGGGGCACCATATATGGGCATAGAGTCCCTAGGGAGCACAGGTTTCCGAGAAATTGGAGTTCATTCAGGAGAATTGTTTCCGGGCGAAGTTTATTAATGTCTGACGGATGATGTCAAGGTTGATTGATTTGTTGGTGTTCATCCAGGAGAATTGTTTCGGGGCGAAGTTTATTAATGTCTGACGGATGATGTCAAGGTTGATTTATTTGTTGGTGTTCATCCAAGAGAATTATCTCCGGGCAAATGTTTTGATCTTAGAGATGAAGAGATAAACGCGGGAAAGGGTTTCACAGGAATTTCAAATATGACAGCGCAGGGATGTCAAAACAAAAGGAACACGCAGAAATTACGTTTAGAGATTATTTGGGCGAAACCGTTCTGAGACATTTTAGAAGATGATTTAAGCGAAACCGTTTGAAGCATTTTAGAAGATGATTTTAAAAGATGATTTAGAAGAGGATTTGACGGTGAAACTCTATGGTCGTTATAATACACCAGTTCTATTTGAACAGTGTTGTGAGGTCCTCTACCCCAGCCCCAAAGGGCTCCGATCCCTCTACCCCAACCCCAAAGGAAGCCCCCGGGCGCCAAAGGTCCCCCGGGCTCCCAAAGGACCACCCGGCCCCCAAGCGCCCCCTGGACCCCCAAAGGCCCCCCGGGCCCAAAAAAGAGCCCCCCTCCCAATTTTTTTATATTTTTTAATTTGCGCATTTTAAGACACAAAAGGGCCCCACCCCCAACTTTTAACTCCCCCTCCCAACCTTAGTATTTTGTCATGGTTTACAATGTCACAGTTACATTCTCTTGATTTTTCAAAGTTTATTTTGGATTTCTTTCGTTGAATTGCAGGAGTTGGAATATTTCAGTACCGTTTTGTCATGGTTTACCTTTGTCACAGTTACATTCTTTTAATTTTTCAAAGTTTATTTTGAATTTCTTTCGTTAAAATGCATGAGCTGGAATATTTCAATAGTGTTTTGCTCTTGTTTCCCTTGTCACCGTCTACATTCTATTGATTTTTTAAATTTCATTTTGAATTTCTTTCGTTGAAATGAAAGAGTTGGAATATTTCAGTAGTGTTTTTTTGTGGTTTACATTGTCACAGCTATATTCTATCGATTTTTCAAAGTTCATTTTGATATTTTTTTTCATTGAAATGAATGAGTTGGAATATTTCAGTAGTGTTGTGTCGTGGTTTACCTTGTCACACTTGCATTCTCTTGATCTTTCAAAGATCATTTTGGATTTCTTTCGTTGAAATGCAAGAGTTAGAATATTTCAGTAGTGTTTTGTTATGATTTACCTTCACAGTTACATTCTCTTAATTTTTCAAAGTTCATTTGAATTTCTTTCTTTGAAATGCAAGACTTGGAATATTTCAGTAATGTTTTGTTGTGGTTTACCTTGTCACAGAAACATTCTCTTGATTTTCAAAGTTCATTGTGGATTTCAATCATTGAAATGCAAGAGTTGGAATATATCAGTAATGTTTTGTCATGGTTTACCTTATCGCAGTTACATTCTCTTGATTTTTCAAAGTTCATTGTGGATTTCATTCGTTGAAATGTGTTTTGTTGTGGTTTAACTTGGCACGGTTACATTCTCTTGATTTTTCAAAGTTCATTCTGATTTTTTTCATTGAGATGCATGAGTTGCAATATTTCAGTAGTGTTTCGTCGTGGTTTACCTTTTCACAGTTACATTCTCTTGATTTTTCAAAGTTCATTTCGGATTTCTTTCGTTGAAATGTAAGAACAGGATTATTTCAGTAGTGTTACGTCGTGGTTTACCTTGTCACAGTTACATTCTCTTAATTTTTAAAAGTTCATTTTGAATTTCTTTCATTGAAATGCGAGGGTTGGAATATTTCAGAAGTGTTTTGTCATGGTTTACCTTGTCGCATTTACACTCTATTGATTTTTCAAATTTTAGTTTGAATTTCTTTCCTTGAAATGCATCAGTCGGAATATTTCACTAGTGTTTTTTCGTAGTTTACTAATTTCATAGTTATATTTTCTTTATTTTTCAAAGATGATTTTGGATTTCATTCGTTGAAATGCAAGAGTTGGAATATTTCAGTAGTGTTTTGTCATGATTTACATTGTCAAAGTTACATTCTCTTAATTTTTCAAAGCTCATTTTGAATTTCTATCGTTTAAATGCAAGAGTTTGAATATTTCAGTAGTGTTTTGTTGTGGTTTACCTTGTCGCAGTTGCATTTTCTTGATTTTTCAAAATTAATTTTTAATTTCTTTCATTGAAATGCAAGAATTAGATTATTTTAGTAGTGTTTTGTTGTGGTTTAACTTGTCACAGTTACATTTTCTTGATTTTTCAAAGTTCATTGTGGATTTCTTTCTTTGAAATGTAAGAGCTGGATTATTTTAGTAGTGTTTTGTCATGGTTTACCTTGTTGCAGTTACGTTCTCTTGATTTTCAAAGTTCATTGTGGAGTTCTTTCATTGAAATGCAAGAGTTGGAATATCTCAGTAGTGTTTTGTTGTGGTTTATCTTGTCGCAGTTATATTTTCTTGATTTTTCAAAGTTCATTTTCAATTTCATTCGTTGAAATGCAAGAGTTGGAATATTTCACTAGTGTTTTGTCGTAGTTTGCCTTGTCACACTTACATTCTCTTTATTTTTCGAAGTTAATTTTGTATTTCTTTCGTTGAAATGCAAAAGTTGGAATATTTCAGTAGTGTTTTGTTGTGGTTTAATTTGTCACAGTTACATTTTCTTGATTTTTCAAAGTTAATTTTGAATTTCTTTCATTGAACTGCATGAGTTGGAATATTTCAGTTGTGTTTTGTTGTGGTTTACCTTGTAAGAGTTACATTCTCTTGATTTTCAAAGTTCATTTTGGATTTCATTCGTTGAAATGCAAGAGTTGGATTATTTCAGTAGTGTTTTGTCATGATTTACCTTGTCACAGTTACATTTTCTTGATTTTTCAAAGTTAATTTTGGATTTCATTCGTTGAAATGCAAGAGTTGGAATATTTCAGTAGTGTTTTGTTGTGGTTTACCTTGTCACAGTTACATTTTCTTGATTTTTCAGAGTTAATTTTGAATTTCTTTCATTGAAATGCAAGAGTTGGATTATTTAACTAGTGTTTTGTCTTGGTTTACCTTGTCACAGTTACATTCTCTTGATTTGTCAAAGTTTATTTTGGATTTCTTTCGTTGAAATGCAAGAGTTGGAATATTTCAGTAGTGTTTTGTTATGGTTTACCTTGACACAGTTACATTCTCTCGATTTTTCAAAGTTCATTTGAATTTCTTTCATTGAAATACAAGAGTTGGATTATTTCAGTAGTAAATGTCATGATTTACCTTGTCACAGTTACATTCTCTTAATTTTTCAAAGTTCATTTTGAATTTCTATCGTTGAAATGCAAGAGTTGGATTATTTAACTAGTGTTTTGTCGTGGCTTATCTTGTCACATTTACATTCTCTTGATGTTTCAAAGTTCATTTTGGATTTCTTTCGTAGAAATGTAAGAGTTGGAATATTTCAGTAGTGTTTTGTCATGGTTTACCTTGTCACAGTTACATTCTCTCGATTTTTCAAAGTTCATTTGAATTTCTTTCATTGAAATGCAAGAGTTGGATTATTTCAGTAGTGTTTTTTCGTGGTTTACCATTGCACAGTTACATTCTCTTGATTTTTCAGAGTTCATTTTGAATTTCCTTCATTGAAATGCAAGAGTTGGATTATTTAACTAGTGTTTTGTCTTGGTTTACCTTGTCACAGTTACATTCTCTTGATTTGTCAAAGTTCATTTTGGATTTCTTTCGTTGAAATGCAAGAGTTGGAATATTTCAGGAGTGTTTTGTTGTGGTTTACCTTGTCACAGTTACAATCTTGATTTTTCAAAGTTCATTTTCGATTTCTTTCGTTGAAATGCAAGAGTTGGAATATTTCAGTAGTGTTTTGTTGTGGTTTACCTTGTCACAGTTACATTCTCTTGATTTTTCAGAGTTCATTTTGAATTTCTTTCATTGAAATGCAAGAGTTGGATTATTTAACTAGTGTTTTGTCTTGGTTTACCTTGTCACAGTTACATTCTCTTGATTTGTCAAAGTTCATTTTGGATTTCTTTCGTTAAAATGCAAGAGTTGGAATATTTCAGTAGTGTTTTGTTATGGTTTACCTTGACACAGTTACATTCCCTCGATTTTTCAAAGTTCATTTGAATTTCTTTCATTGAAATGCAAGAGTTGGATTATTTCAGTAGTGTTTTTTCGTGGTTTACCATTGCACAGTTACATTTTCTTGATTTTTCAAAGTTCATTTTCGATTTCTTTCGTTGAAATGCAAGAGTTGGAATATTTCAGTAGTGTTTTGTCATGATTTACATTGTCAAAGTTACATTCTCTTAATTTTTCAAAGTTCATTTTGAATTTCTATTGTTTAAATGCAAGAGTTGAAATATTTCAGTAGTGTTTTGCTGTGGTTTACCTTGTTACAGTTACATTTTCTTGATTTTTCAAAATTAATTTTGAATTTTTTCATTGAAATGGAAGAGTTGGATTATTTCAGTAGTGTTTTGTTGTGGTTTACCTTGTCACAGATACATTTTCTTGATTTTCAAAGTTCAATGTGGATTTCTTTCATTGAAATGCAAGAGCTGGAATATTTAAGTAGTGTTTTGTCATGGTTTACCTTTTCGCATTTACATTCTCTCGATTTTTAACGTTCATTGTGGATTTCTTTCATTGAAATGCAACAGTTTGAATATTTCAGTAGTGGTTTGTCATAGATTACCTTTTCGCAGTTATATTCACTTGATTTTGCAAAGTTCATCTTGAATCTCTTTCGTTGAAATGCAAGATTTGGAATATTTCATTAGTGTTTTGTCGTGCTTTACCTTGTCACAGTTACATTTTCTTGATTTTTCAAAGTTCATTTTGGATTTCTTTCGATGAAATGCAAGAGTTGGAATATTTCAGTAGTGTTTTGTTGTGGTTTACCTTGTCATGGTTACATTCTCTTGATTTTTTAAAGTTCATTTTGAATTTCTTTCATTGAAATGCAAGAGTTGGATTATTTCAGTAGTGTTTTGTCATGGTTTACCTTGTCACAGTTACATTCTCTGGATTTTCAAAGTTCATTTTGAATTTCATTCCTTAAAATGCAAGAGTTGGAATATTTCAGTAGTGTTTTGTTATGATTTACCTTGTCACAGTTAAATTTTCTTGATTTTTCAAAGTTCATGTTGAATTTCATTCGTTGAAATGCAAGATTTTGAATATTTCAGTAGTGTTTTGTTGTGCTTTACCTTGTCACAGTTACATTCTCTTGATTTTTCAGAGTTCATTTTGAATTTCTTTCATTGAAATGCAAGAGTTGGATTATTTAACTAGTGTTTTGTCTTGGTTTACCTTGTCACAGTTACATTCTCTTGATTTGTCAAAGTTCATTTTGGATTTCTTTCGTTGAAATGCAAGAGTTGGAATATTTCAGTAGTGTTTTGTTATGGTTTACCTTGACACAGTTACATTCTCTCGATTTTTCAAAGTTCATTTGAATTTCTTTCATTGAAATACAAGAGTTGGATTATTTCAGTAGTAAATGTCATGGTTTACCATTTAACAATTACATTCTCTTGATTTTTCAAAGTTCATTTTAAATTTCTTTGGTTGAAATGCAAGAATTGGAATATTTCAATAGTGTTTTCTTATGGTTTACCTTTTCACCGTTACATTTGCTTGACTCTTTAAAGTTCATTTTGAATTTCTTTCGTTGAAATGGCAAGAGTTGGGATATTTCAGTAATGATTTGTTGTGGTTTACCTTGTCACATTTACATTATCTTGATTTTTCAAAGTTCATTTTGAATTTCTTTCATTGAAATGCATGAGTTGGAATATTTCAGTAGTGTTTTGTCGTGGTTTACCTTGTCACAGTTACATTCTCTTGATTTTTCAGTTCATTTTGAATTTCTTTCATAAAAATGTAAGAGTTGGATTATTTCAGTAGTGTTTTGTCGTAGTTTACCTTGTCACAGTTACATTCTCTTGATTTTTCAAGGTTCATTTTGGATTTCATTCATTGAACTGCAAGAGTTGGAATATTTCAGGAGTGTTTTGTTGTGGTTTACCTTGTCACAGTTACACTCCTGATTTTTCAAAGTTCATTTTCGATTTCTTTCGTTGAAATGCATGAGTTGGAATATTTCAGTAGTTTTTTGTCATGATTTACCTTGTCACAGTTACATTCTCTTAATTTTTCAAAGTTCATTTTGAATTCCTATCTTTGAAATGCAAGAGTTGTAATATTTCAGTAGTGTTTTGTTGTGGTTTACCTTGTCACAGTTACATTTTCTTGATTTTTCAAAGTTTATTTTGAATTTTTTTTCATTGAAATGCAAGAGTTGGATTATTTCAGTAGTGTTTTGTTGTGGTTTACCTTGTCACAGTTACATTCTCTTGATTTTCAAAGTTTTCCCAGTTACATTCTCTTGATTTTTCAAAGTTCATTTTGGATTTCTTTCATTGAAATGCAAGAGTTGAAAAATTTCAGTAGTGTTTTGTCATGGTTTACCATGTCACAGTTATATTCTCTTGGTTTTTCAGTTATTTTTGAATTTCTTTCGTTGAAATGCAAGAGTTGGAATATTTCAGTAGTTTTTTGTCGTGGTTTACCTTGTCAGTTACATTCTCTTAATATTTCAAAGTTCATTTTGGATTTCTTTCGTGAAATGCAAGAGTGGGAATATTTCAGTAGTGTTTTATCGTGGTTTACCTTGTCATAGCTACATTCTCTTGCTTTTTCAAAGTTCATTTGGAATTTCTTTCGTTGAAGTGTAAGAGTTTGTTAGGTTAGGTTTTTTGAAGAAGAGCAAAATGTTCAAGTTCTCTTCTGAATTTTCTTAAAGAAAAGAAAAAAGCTAGAGTCCAATTCTAATTTTTTCCCAAGAAAATAAAAATCTCCAACCTTTTAAGAAACATTCTAAGCGTCTGACATGCTAACATATCCTAAAATAATGGAAATATAACAAAGTAATGTATAATATATTTTTAATGAAATAACAACATGTAGCATATTAACACAAAATATGTTTCAGATATTATTATACATTATTAACATCATTGAACAACGTTGGACATTTTAAATCTGTTCCATAAAATAATTTATTATGTTCTCCTTTGATACTAGTTACTCGCTTCTCTTAGTTCATAACCAGTACAATAATCATTCTGCCATTTTGTGTCATAAACAATTTTTTACATGGGGTGTCACCTACTGGCTCAATCTGCATTTCTTCTTTAGTATTATTTGATTCATTGACTATATGATCTATAGTAGTAATAATGCTCACTTATGCTTCATTTTCCATCAGTTTATCTTTATAAACATTGATGATATTGTATGCCAATGCCCTTTTTATTTTGCCAGCGATTTCACTGTCTATTGTCACACTGTGTTTACACAGGTAACAGTTCTGGCAGGTAGCCATGATGTGATTTATTACACTAGTGCAGCAGAAGGCCTTTCTTTTCCTCTTTGCTCTCATTTGAATAGTAATACCAGAACGATGGGAATAGGATCTATCAATAGGTAACGTGGTACCAGAACCATAAGCAAGAAGATGACCATCTTCATCAACTATTATTTTTAAGTTGGCATTTTCTTTTAGCGCTATCATCTCTGGTGCTCTCACTTTCGCATATCCACCTTGAGCAATGTTGAATGGTTTCGATAGTCCAAACAAATTTAGCTTTTCACTATCATTACAACGCACACATACATTTCCAATAAGATCTCCATTAATGCTCGTCTCATAGTTTAAATAACAATCTATGTCGGCATTCAACAAGACGAAAATAATTTATCATGTTCTCCTTTGATACTAGAGTTACTCGCTTCTCTTAGTTCATAACCAGTAGAAAAATCATTCAGCTCTTTTGTGTCATATACAATTTTTTACATGGGGTGTCACCTACTGGCTCAATCTGCATTTCTTCTTTAGTATTATTTGATTCATTGACTATATGATCTATAGTAGTAATAATGCTCACTTATGCTTCATTTTCCATCAATTTATCTTTATAATCATTGATGATATTGTATGCCAGTGCCCTTTTTATTTTGCCTGCGATTTCACTGTCTATTGTCACACTGTGTTTACACAGGTAACAGTTCTGGCAGGTAGCCATGATCTGATTTATTACACTAGTGCAGCAGTAGGCCTTTCTTTTCCTCTTTCCTCTCATTTGAATTGTAATACCAGAACGATGGGAATTAGGAGCTATCAATAGGTAACTTGTTACCAGAACCATTAGCAATAAGATGACCATCTTCATCAACTATTATTTGTAAGTTGGCATTCCCCCTTAGCACTATCAGCTCTAGTGCTCTCACTCTCACATATCCACCTTGAGCAATGTTGAATTGTTTCCATAGTCCAAAGAAATTTAGTTTTTCATTATCATGACAACGCACACATACATTTCCAATAAGATCCCCATTAATGCTTGTGTCATAGTTTAAATAACGATATACGTCGGCATTCAACAAGACGATGATTTTATCGTGTGTACAAAATTTCGCTGAATAATTCATCTTCAATTTTTTTCTAAGTATGATACAAGATGTTTATCCTGCCAAAGTGTGAAAATTACTGATTTAATACCTACATTTAACTAGGTAGTGTCGATAACCTGTCATAGAGCATCACAGAGACAGCTGGACAGTGTCTATGACCAACCATAGGCTAACCTAATCCAATCTAACTTAAACATGGAGAAATGTTTCTATTTATGTATTTATATTTATTCATATGGCTCTATCAATTATACTCTATGGTTGGTCATAGAAACTGTGCAGCTGTCTCAGTGATGCTCTATGGCAGGCTATCGACACTACCTAGTTAAATGTAGGTATTAAATCAGTAATTTTCACACTTTGGCAGGATAAACATCTTGTATCATACTTAGAAAAAAATGAAGATGAATTATTCAGCGAAATTGTGTACACACGATAAAATCATCGTCTCTTTGGGATCCGGGGGGCCCTTGGGGGGCCGGGGGCTTTATGGGGGGGGGGGCTCATGATACGCTAGCCTAATCCAACCTAATTTAAACATGGAGAAATGTTTCTATTTATTTATTAATATTTATTCATATGGCTCTATCAATTATACTCTATGGTTGGTCATAGAAACTGTGCGGCTGTCTCAGTGATGCTCTATGGCAGGTTATCGACACTACCTAGTTAAATGTAGGCATTAAATCAGTAATTTTCACACTTTGGCAGGATAAACATCTTGTATCATACTTAGAAAAAAGTGAAGATGAATTATTCAGCGAAATTGTGTACACACGATAAAATCATCGTCGTGTTGAATGCCGACATAGATCGTTATTTAAACTATGAGACGAGCATTAATGGAGATCTTATTGGAAATGTTTGTGTGCGTTGTCATGATAATGAAAAACTAAATTTCTTTGGACTATCGAAACCATTCAACATTTCTCAAGGTGGATATGCGAGAGTGAGAGCACCAGAGATGATAGTGCTAAAGGAGAATGCCAACTTAAAAATAATAGTTGATGAAGATGGTCATCTTCTTGCTAATGGTTCTGGTAACACGTTACCTATTGATAGCTCCTAATTCCCATCGTTCTGGTATTACTATTCAAATGAGAGGAAAGAGGAAAAGAAAGGCCTACAGCTATACTAGTGTAATAAATCATATCATGGCTACCTGCCAGAACTGTTACCTGTGTAAACACAGTGTGACAATAGACAGTGAAATCTCTGGCAAAATAAAAAAGGCATTGGCATACAATATCATCAATGATTATAAAGATAAATTGATGGAAAATGAAGCTCAAGTGAGCATTATTACTACTATAGATCATATAGTCAATGAATCAAATAATACTAAAGAAGAAATGCAGATTGAGACAGTAGGTGACACCCCATGTAAAAAATTGTATGACACAAAATGGCTGAATGATTATTCTACTGGTTATGAACTAAGAGAAGCGAGTAACTCTAGTATCAAAGGAGAACATGATAAATTATTTTATGGAACAGATTCAAAATGTCCAAAGTTGTTCAACGATGTTAATAATGTGTAACAATGTCTGAATCATATTTTTATGTTAATATGCTACATGTTGTTGTTTAATTAAAAATGTATTATACATTACTTTGTTATATCTCTATTATTTTAGGATATTTTAGCATGTCAAATGCTTAGAATGTTTATTAGAAGATTGGATATTTTTTGTTTTCTTTGGAAAAAATTAGAATTGGACTATAGCTTTTTTCTTTTCTTTAAGAAAATTCAGAAGAAAACTTGAACATTTTGCTCTTCTTCAAAAAACCTAACCTAACCTGACTCTTACACTTCAACGAAAGAAATTCCAAATGAACTTTGAAAAAGCAAGAGAATGTAGCTGTTACAAGGTAAACCACGATAAAACACTACTGAAATATTCTAACTCTTGCATTTCACGAAAGAAATCCAAAATAAACTTTAAAAAATTAAGAGAATGTAACTGTGACAAAGTAAACCACGACAAAACACTACTGAAATATTCCAACTCTCGCATTTCAACGAAAGAAACTCAAAAAGAACTTTGAAAAAACAAGAGAATATAACTGTGACATGGTAAACCACAAAAAAACACTACTGAAATATTCCATCTCTTGCATTTCAATGAATGAAATCCAAAATGAACTTTGAAAAATCAAGAGAATGTAATTGTGACAAGGTAAACCAGGACAAAACACTGCTGAAATTTTCCAATTCTTGCATTTCAAAGAAAGAAATCCACATTGAACTTTGAAAATCAAGAGAATGTAACAGTGACAAGGTAAACCACAACAAAACACAACTGAAATAATCCAACTCTTCCATTTCAATGAAAGAAATTCAAAATGAACTTTGAAAAATCAAGAAAATGTAACTGTGAAGGTAAACCACAACAAAACACTACTGAAATATTCCAACTCTTGCATTTCAATGAAAGAAATTCAAAATGAACTTTGAAAAATTAAAAGAATGTAACTCTGACAACGTAAATCATGACAAAACACTACTGAAATATTCCAACTCTTGCATTTCAACGAAAGAAATCCAAAATGAACTTTAAAAATCCAGAGATTGTAAGTGTGACAAGGTAAACCACGACAAAACTCTACTGAAATATTCCAACTCTTTCATTTCAATGAATGAAATCGAAAATGAAATTTGAAAAATCAAGGCAATGTAACTGTGAAATGTTAAACCAAAACAAAACTCTACTTAAATTTTCCAACTCTCACATTTCAACGAAAGAAATAGAAAATAAAATTAGAAAAATCAATATAATTTAACTGTGACATGGTAAACCATGACGAAGCCCTGCAGAATTATTAAAACTCGAACATTTCAATGAAATAAATCCAAAAGGTATATTGGATAATCATTATAATGTATGTGAGACAATGTAGACCACAACAATACATAACTGGAATAATCGAACTATTGTATTTCAACGAAAGAAATTCAAATGAACTTTGAAAAATCAAGAGAATATAACTGCAGCAAGGTAAACCACAACAAAACACTACTGAAATATTCCAACTCTTGCATTTCAACGATAGAAATTCAAAATGAACTTTGAAAAATTAAGAGAATGTAACTGTGACAAGGTAAATCATGACAAAACACTACTGAAATATTCCAAGTCTTGCATTTGAACGAAAGAAATCGAAAAGGAACTTTCAAAAATCAAGAGAATGTAACTGTGAAATTGTAAATCACGACAAAACACTACTGAAATAATCCAACTCTTGTACTTCAATGAAAGAAATTAAAATGAACTTTGAAAAATCGAGAGAATGTAACTGTGTCAAGGTAAACCATGACAAAACACTACTGAAATATTCCAACTCTTGCATTTCAATGATAGAAATTCAAAATGAACTTTGAAAAATTAAGAGAATGTAACTGTGACAAGGTAAATCATGACAAAACACTACTGAAATATTCCAAGTCTTGCATTTTAACGAAGGAAATCGAAAATGAACTTTGAAAAATCAAGAGAATGTAACTGTGAAATGGTAAATCACGACAAAACACTACTGAAATAATCCAACTCTTGTACTTCAATGAAAGAAATTCAAATGAACTTCGAAAAATCGAGAGAATGTAACTATGACAAGATAAACCATGACGAAACACAACAGAAATATTCCAATTCATGCATTTCAATGAAAGAAATTCAAAATGAACTTTGAAAAATCAAGAGAATGTAACTATGACAAGGCAAACCACAACAAAACACTACTGAAATATTCAAAATCTTGCATTTCAACGAATGAAATCCAACATGAACTTTGAAAAATCAAGAGAATTTAACTGTGACAAGGTAAACCATGACAAAACACTACTGAAATATTCCAACTCTTGCATTTCAACGAATGAAATCCAAAATGAACTTTGAAAATCAAGAGATTGTAACTGCGACATGGTAAACCACTCAAAAACACTACTGAAATAATCCAACTCTTGCATTTCAATGAAAGAAATTCAAAATTAACTTTGGAAAAATCAAGAGAATGTAACTGTGACATGGTAAACCACGACAAAACACAACTGAAATATTCCAACTCATGCATTTCAATTAAAGAAATTCAAAATGAAGTTTGAAAAATCAAGAGAATGTAACTATGACAAGGTAAACCACAACAAAACACTACTGAAATATTCAAAATCTTGCATTTCAACGAATGAAATCCAACATGAACTTTGAAAAATCAAGAGAATGTAACTGTGACAAGGTAAACCACAACAAAACACTACTGAAATATTCCAACTCTTGCATTTCAATGAAAGAAATCCACAATGAACTTTGAAAATGAAGAGAATGTAACTGCAACAATCCAAACCATGACAAAACACTACTAAAATAATCCAACTTACATTTCAAAGAAAAAAATCCACAATGAACTTTGAAAATCAAGAAAATGTAACTGTAAAATGGTAAACCAGAACAAAACACTACTGAAATAATCTGACTCTTGCATTTCAATGAAAAAAATTCAAAATTAACTTTGAAAAATTAAGAAAATGTAACAGCGACAAGGTAAACCACAGCAAAACACTACTGAAATATTCCAACTCTTGCATTTCAACGAATGAAATTCAACATGAACTTTGAAAATCAAGAAAATGTAACTGTGACAAGGTAAACCACAACAAAACACTACTGAAATAATCTGACTCTTGCATTTCAATGAAAGAAATTCAAAATGAACTTTGAAAAATCAAGAGAATGTAACTGTTACAATGTAAACCACAACCAAACACAACTGAAATATTCCAACTATTGCGTTTCAACGACAGAAATTCAACAAGTACTTTGAAAATCAAGGAAATGTACCTGTGACAAGGTAAACCGCAACAAAACACTACTGAAATCTTCCAACTCTTGCATTTCAACGAAAGAAATTCAAAATGAACTTTGAAAAATCAAGAAAATGTAACTGTGACAAGGTAAATTACAACAAAACACTACTAAAATAATCCGATTCTTGCAATTCAATGAAAGAAATTCAAAATGAACTTTGAAAAATCAAGAAAATGCAACTGTAACAAGGTAAACCACAGCAAAACACTACTGAAATATTCAAACTCTTGCATTTCAACGATAGAAATTCAAAATGAGCTTTGAAAAATTAAGAGAATGTAACTGTGACAATGTAAATCATGACGAAACACTACTGAAATATTCAAACTTTTTCATTTCAACGAAAGAAATCGAAAATGGACTTTGAAAAATCAAGAGAATGTAACTGTGAAATGGTAAACCACGACAAAACACTACTGAAATAATCCAACTCATGCATTTCAACGAATGAAATACAAAATGAACTTTGAAAAATTAAGAGAATTGAACTGTGACAAGGTAAACCATGACAAAACACTACTGAAATAATCCAACCCTTGCATTTCAACGAAAGAAATTCAAAATGAACTTTGAAAAATTAACAGAATGTAACTGTGACAAGGTAAACCACGAAGAAACACTACTGAAATAATCCAACTCTTACATTTCAACGAAAGAAATCGAAAATGAATTTTGAAAAATCAAGAGAATTTAACTGTGACAAGATAAACCACAACAAAACACTACTGAAATATTCCAACTCTTGCATTTCAACGAAAGAAATTCAAAATGAACTTTGAAAAATCAAGAAAATGTAACTGTGACAAGGTAAACCACAACAAAACACTACTGAAATATTTCAGCCCATGCATTTAAACGAAAGAAATTCAAAATAAACTTTCAAAAATTAAGAGAATCTAACTGTGACAAAGGTAAACCATGACAAAACGCTACTGAAATATTCCAACTCTTGAATTTCAACGAAAGAAATCCAAAATGAACTTTGAAAAATCAAGAGAATGTAACTGTGACATGGTAAACCATAACAAAACACTAATGTTGGGGGAGTCAAAAGTTGGGGAGTGGGGCTCTTTTGTGTCTCGAAATGCGCAAATTAAAAAATATTAAAAAATGAAGAGGGGGCTCTTTGGGGGCCCGTGGGGCGTTTGGGGGGCGGGGGGGCTCTTGGGGGCCGGGTGGTCCTTGGGGAGCCCGGGGGACCTTTGGCGGCCGGGGCCTCCTTCGGGGTTGGGGTAGAGGGATTGGAGCCCTTTGGGGCTGGGGTAGAGGATCTGACAACATTGTTCAAATAGAACTTGTGTATTATAACGACCATAGAGTTTCACCTTCAAATCCTCTTCTAAATCATCTTCTAAAATGCTTCAAACGGTTTCGCTTAAATCATCTTCTAAAATGTCTCAAAACGGTTTCGCCCAAATAATCTCTAAACGTAATTTCTGCGTGTTCCTTTTGTTTTGACATCCCTGCGCTGTCACATTTGAAATTCCTGTGAAACCCTTTCCCGCGTTAATCTCTTCATTTCTAAGATCAAAACATTCGCCCGGAGACAATTCTCTTGGATGAACACCAACAAATCAATCAACCTTGACATCATCCACCAGACATTAATAAACTTCGCCCGGAAACAATTCTCCTGGACGAACTCCAATTTCTCGGAAATGTGTTCTCCCTGGGGATTCCATGCCCATATATGGTGCCCTGTCGGGACTGACAGCACAGGTTTTTCCCTAGGAACACTATGCCCATATATGCTGCCCCGTCGGCATTAAGCTAAATTATAGATGGCAGCAGGGGTGAGTCATGGGACCTCATGATGGGGTTCTACTAAGGACAACATAAGATTTTAGCACCGTCAGGTATTTTCTAGTTCCATTATTCATGTACTAAAGCCATCTTCAATTATCTCTTAATCGTGTTGTTTTCCAAATTCATAACGTGGTACATGTGGCCAATCTAGCAGTCTCTTATCCGAAGTCACAATAGATGCGGAAAAAACATCCGCTGTGAAAAGACACCTGACCTGAGTAGAGTGTAACATTATGCTTTGCGGGGACGTATAGGAAGCACTGAAGCGTATCAAGTTGAATGAACTTTATCTAGGTCATTCTCTATTATACCTTGCATACGGCCATAGGAAGCACTGAAGCGAATCATGCTGAATGAACTTTATCTAGGTCATCCCCTAGGGCCCTCTACACCTTTTAAAGAGTGAGTATCCCCCCACCCAATGTCATATGGATTTACAGGGACATACAGGAACCACTGAAGCGTATCAAGTTGAATGAACTTTATCTAGGTCCTCCCCTAGGGTTCTCTTGAGGTCGAACAAACTTTATCAATGTCATCCTTTATTATACTTTGCGTACAGCACTAGGAACCACTGAAGTGTATCAAGTTGAATGAACTTTATCAAGGCCATTCCCTAGGGCACTCTTGAGATTGAACGAACTTTATTATTTACCCAAAAAATAACTCTATTTGCGAAAAAGAGTATAGCATTTGCGAATTGGACTGTATGAACGATCTTAATTGACGATTGAATAACAGGGGTGTGAATGATCCTAATTAGTGATCGGATCGTAGGAAGGTGGTAAAAAAGGGTTAAACTGATTAGCAGTTAAGATACACCCGAAAGGGTTAAGTCATAGCTTATTTATTACGTATAAATTTGAAATAGCATCAATCCATGGGGATGGTAAACGATGACAAAATGACACTATGAGTTGACCTACCTTTACTTCACTAATGTGTTCTGTATAATACACAAGTACCGTTTGAACAGTGTTGTCAATACAAAATATGGTCTAACGTTATAGTATACTAAAAAGTTGAAGCTAATAGAAATTTAAATATCAAGAAAAGAATCTTAATAATGAAATTCAGAACAACCCTTAGAAATCCTTGCAAATCAAGTAGTGAGGTATATATGAGTATGAACCGTCAAGGATCATAAGCACCAATAACCCTAACCATCAGGGACCTCAACCCCCAAAGGTCCCCTATCTCCAAACTCCAAGGGGATCCCCTCCCCCCAACTTTTTGCCCGCCCCCCTCCCACCATTTTTTTATTCTTTTTTGAAGTTTTTTTAAACTTTTTTTTATTATTTTTTTAACATGATATATCTTTTAAACTTTTTTTACATCTCTTAGAATGACATGTAATATACTTAAAACAAAAAAATCACATTTAATATTGTCCAAATTCAAAATGAGAACGATATAGGAATGTTAGTCTTGACTTTTACTATTAGAAAAATATTGTTTGTAGTAGGAGTTTTTTTATTGGACAATTTTTTTATACATTGAAATTATTCCACTTTTGTTTTCTTTTTTTGGGATTTTTTATATTTTTTAACATAGTATTTTTTTCAACTTTCTTTACGTCTCTTAGAATGAAATGAAACATACTTAAAACATAAAAAAATCACATTTAATTGAAATAAGCGAACACCCGCCAAGATACACAGGCAAAAAGAGTGAGAGAGACAAAAACACATACAAATACGTAGATTCAGATACAAAAAAAGAGCAAGACATGCATTTGGAATAAGCAAACACCCGCCCAGACACATAGGCAAAAAAGAGTGAGAGAGACAAAACACATACAAATACCTAGATTCCGACACACAAACCGAGAAAGACATGCATTGGAATATGCAAACACCCGCCCAGAAACACAGACAAAAAGAGTGAGAGAGACAACAACACATACAAATACGTAGATTCAGTCATACAAACCGAGAAAGAAAAGCATTGGAATAAGCAAACACCCGCCCAGACACACAGGCAAAAAGAGTTAGAGAGACAAAAACACATACAAATATGTAGATTCAGACACACAAACCGAGAAAGACAAGCATTGGAATGCGCAAATATCCGCCCAGACACATAAGCCAAAAGAGTGAGAGCGACAAAAACACATACAGATACGTAGATTCACACACACAAACCGAGAAACACATGCATTGGAATAAGCAAACACCCGCCCAGACACTCAGGCAAAAAGTGAGTGAGAGAGACAAAAACACATACAAATACGTAGATTCAAACACACAAACCTAGAAAGACATGCATTGGAATAAACAAACACCTGCCCAGACACACAGGCAAAAAGAGTGAGAGAGACAAAAATACATACAAATACGTAGATTCAGTCACACAAACCGAGAAAGACATGCAATGAAATAAGCAAACACCTGCCCAGACACACAGGCAAAAAGAGTGAGAGCGACAAAACCCCATACAAATACGTAGATTCACACAAACAAACCGAGAAAGACATGCATTGGAATACGCAAACACTAGCCCAGACACACAGGCAAAAAGAGTGAGAGAGACGAAAAAACATACAAATACGTAGATTCAAACACACAAACCGAGAAATACATGCAATGAAATAAGCAAACACCCGCCCAGACACATATGCAAAAAGAGTGAGACAAAACACATACAAATACGTAGATTCACACACACACAAAAAGACATGCATTGGAACAAGCAAACACCTGCTCAGACACACAGGCAAAATGAGTGAGAGACAAAAACACATACAAATGCGTAGATTCAAACACACAAACCGGGAATGACATGCACTGGAATAAGCAAATACCCGCCCAGGCACACGGGCAAAAAGAGTGATAGAGACAAAAACACATAAAAATACGTAGATTCAGACACACAAACCGAGAGAGACATGCATTGAAATTAGCGAACACCCGCTCAGACAGAAAGGCAAAAAATAATGAGAGAGAAAAAAAACACATACAAATACGTAGATTCAGACACACAAACCGAGAAAGACATGCATTGCAATAAGCAAACACCCGCCCAGACATCAGGCAAAACGAGTGAGATATATAAAAACACATACAAATACTTAGATGCAGACACACAAACAAAGAAATACTTGCATTGAAATAAGCAAACACCCACCCAGAAACACAGAGAAAAAGAGTGAGAGAGACAAAAACACTAGAGAGACATCAACGTATTTGTATGTGTTTTGTCTCTCTCACTCTTTTTTGCCTTTCTGTCTGAAGGGGTGTTAGCTTATTCCAATGCATGTCTTTCTCGGTTTGTGGGTCTGAATCTACGTATTTGTATGTGTCTTTGTCTCTCTCACTCTTTTGCCTGTGTGTCTGGACGGTTGTTTGCTTATTCCAATGCATGTCTTTCTCGGTTTGTGTGTCTGAATCTACACATTTTTATGTGTTTTTGTCTCTCTCACTCTTTTTGCCTGTGTGTCTGGGCAGGTGTTTGCTAATTCCAATACATGTCTTTTTCGTTTTTTTTGTCTGAATCTACGTATTTGTATGTGTTTTTGTCTCTCTCACTTTTTTTGCATGTGTGTCTAGGCGGGGGTTCGCTTATTTCATTGCATGTCTTTCTCGGTTTGTGTGTTTGAATTTACGTATTTATATGTGTTTTTGTCTCTCTCACTCTTTTTGCCTGTGTGTCTGGGCGGGTACTCGCTTATTCCAATGCATCTCTTCCTCGGTTTGTGTGTGTGAATCTACGTATTTGTATAGGTTTTTGTCGCTCTCACTCTTTTTGCCTGTGTGTCTGGGCAGGTGCTTGCTTATTTCATTGCATGTTTTTCTCGGTTTGTGTGTCTGAATTTACGTATTTGTATGTGTTTTTGTCTCTCTCACTCTTTTTGCCAGTGGATCTGGGCGGGTGATTGCTTATTCCAATGCATGTCTTTCTCGGTTTGTGTGTGTAAATCTACGTATTTGTATCTATTTTTGTCGCTCTCACTCTTTTTGCTTGTGTGTCTGGGCGGATGTTCGCGTATTCCAATGCATGTTTTTCTCGGTTTGTGTGTCTGAATCTACATATTTGTATGTGTTTTTGTCTCTCTCACTCTTTTTGCCTGTGTGTCTGGGTGGGTATTTGCTTATTCCAATGCATGTCTTTCTCGGTTTGTGTGTGTGAATCTACGTATTTGTATGTGTTTTTGTCGCTCTCACTCTTTTTGCTTGTGTGTCTGGGCAGGTGTTTGCATATTCCAATGCATGGCTTTTTCGGTTTTTGTGTCTAAATCTATGTATTTTTATGTGTTTTTGTCTCTCTCACTCTTTTTGCCTGTGTCCGGGCAGGTGATTGCTTACTCCAATGCATGTCTTTTTTGGTTTTTGTGTCTGAATCTATGTATTTGTATGTGTTTTTGTCTCTCTCACTCTAGTCTAGGCGGGTGTTTGCCTAGTGTGTCTGGGCAGGTGTTTTCTTATTCCAATGCATGTCTTTTTCGGTTTTTGTGTCTGAATCTACGTATTTGTATGTGTTTTTGTCTCTCTCACTCTTTTTGCATGTCTTTCTCGGTTTGTGTGTTTGAATCTAGGTATTTGTATGTGTTTTGTCTCTCTCACTCTTTGCCTGTGTGTCTGGGCGGGTGTTTGCTTATTTCGATGCATGCCTTTCTCGGTTTTTGTGTCTGAATCAACATATTTGTATGTGTTTTTGTCTCTCTCACTCTTTTTGCCTGTGTGTCTGGGCGGGTGTTTGCTTATTCCACTGCATGTCTTTCTTGGTTTGTGTGTCTGCATCTACGTATTTGTGTGTGTTTTGTCTCTCTCACTTTTTTTTGCCTTTCTGTCTGAGCGGGTGTTAGCTTATTCCAATGCATGTGTTTCTCAGTTTGTGTGTTTGAATCTACGTATTTGTATGTGTTTTTGTCTCTCTCACTCTTTTTGCATGTGTGTCTGGGCGGGGGTTTGCTTATTTCATTGCGTGTCTTTCTCGGTTTGTGAGTTTGAATCTACGTATTTGTATGTGTATTTGTCTCTCTTACTCTTTTTGCCTGTGTGTCTGGACGGGTGTTTGCTTATCCCAATGCATGTCTTTCTCGGTTTGTGTGTTAGAATCTACGTATTTGTATGTGTTTTTGTCTCTCTCACTCTTTTTGCATGTGTGTCTGGGCGGGGGTTTCCTCATTTCATTGCGTGTCTTTCTCGGTTTGTGAGTTTGAATCTACGTATTTGTATGTGTTTTTGTCTCTCTCACTCTTTTTGCCTGTGTTTGTCTGGGCGGGTGTTTGCTTATTCCAATGCATCTCTTTCTCGGTTTGTGTGTCTGAATTTACGTATTTGTATGTCGCTCTCACTCTTTTTGCCTGTATATCTGGGCAGGTGCTTGCTTATTTCATTGCATGTTTTTCTTGGTTTGTGTGTCTGAATCTAGGTATTTGTATGTGTTTTGTCTCTCTCACTCTTTTTTGCCTGTGTGTCTGAGCGGGTGTTTGCTTATTCCAAATGCATGTCTTTCTCCGTTTGTGTGTATGAATCTACGTATTTGTATGTGTTTTTTGTCTCTCTCACTCTTTTTACCTGTGTGTCTGGGCCGGTGTTTGCTTATTCCAATGCATGTCTTTCTCGGTATGTGTGTGAATCTACGTATTTGTATGTGTTTTTTTCTCTCTCACTATTTCTTACCTGTCTGTCTGGGCGGGTGTTTGCTTATTCCAAAGCATGTCTTTCTCGGTTTGTGTGTCTGAATCTACGTATTTGTATGTGTTTTTATCTCTCTCACTCTTTTTGCCTGTGTACCTGGGCGGGTGTTATCTTATTGCGATGCATGTCTTTCTCGGCTTGTGTGTCTGAATCTACGTATCTGTATGTGTTTTTGTCTCTCTCACCATTTTTTGCCTGTCTATCTGAGCGGGTGTTTGCTTATTCCAATGCATGTCTTTTTCAGTTTTTGTGTGTGTATCTATGAATCTATGTATTTGTATGTGTTTTTGTCTCTCTCACTCTCTCGCCATTTTTGCCTGCGTATCTGGGCGGGTGTTTGCTTATTTCAATGCATGCCTTTCTCGGTTTTTGTCTCTGAATCTACATATTTGTATGTATTTTTGTCTCTCTCACTCTTTTTGCCTGTGTGTCTGGGCGGGTGTTTGCTTATTCCAATGCAAGTGTTTTTCGGTTTGTGTGTCTGCATCTACGTATTTGTATGTGTTTTTATCTCTCTCACTATTTTTTGTCTGTCTGTCTGGGCGGGTGTTTGCTTATTCCAATACATGTCTTTCTCGGTTTGTGTGTCTGAATCTACGTATTTGCATGTATTTTTGTCTCTCTCACTTTTTTTGCCTGTGTGTCTGGGCAGGTGTTTGTTTATGCCAATGCATTTCTTTCTAGGTTTGTCTGTTTGAATCTACGTATTTGTAAGTGTTTTGTCTCTCTCACTCTTTTTGCCTGAGTATCTGGGCGGGTGTTTGCTTATTGCAATACATGTCTTTCTCAGTTTGTGCTTCTGAATCTACGTATTTGTTTTTGTTTTTTTTTCTCTCATTCTTTTTGCCTATGTGTCTGGGCGGGTGTATGCTTATTCCAATGCATGTCTTTCTCGGTTTGTGTGTCTGAATCTACATAATTGTATGTGTTTTAGTCTCTTTCATTAGTTTTTGCCTTTCTGTCTGAGCGGGTGTTTGCTTATTCCAATGCATGACTTTCTCGGTTTTTGTGTCTGAATATACGTATTTGTATGTGTTTTTGTCTCTCTCACTCTTTTTGCCTGTGTGTCTGGGCGGGTGTTATCTTATTGCGATGCATGTCTTTCTCAGCTTGTGTGTCTGAATCTACGCATTTGTATGTGTTTTGTCTCTCTCACTCTTTTTGCCTGTGTGTCTGAGCGGGTGTTTGCTTATTCCAATGCATGTCTTTCTCGGTTTGTGGGTCTGAATCTACGTATTTGTATGTGTTTTTGTCGCTCACACTCTTTTTGCCTGTGTTTCTGGGCGGGTGTTTGCTTATTTCATTGCATGTCTTCCTCGGTTTGTGTGTCTGAATCAAGATATTTGTGTGTTTTGTCTCTCTCACTCTTTTTGCCTGTGTGTCTGGGCGGGTGTTTGCTTATTACGATTGAATGTCTTTCTCGGTTTGTATGTCTGAATCTACGTATTTGTATGTGTTTTTTGTCTCTCTCACTCTTTTTGTCTGTGTGTCTTGGCGGGTGTTCGCTTATTCCAATTAAATGTGATTTTTTTTATGTTTTAAGTATGTTTCATTTCATTCTAAGAGACGTAAAAAAAGTTCATTCAACTTGGTATGCTTCAGTGCTTCCTATACGTCCCCGCAAATTATAATGTTACACTCTACTGACCTGACCCTAGGATAGGAACTTTAGGGAGAGTAACAGGAAACTGAGCGCAGTACCCTTTCAAATTCAGGATTTAGGGGGGAGGGGCAGTCCAAGGTCTCCTTTAAGAAACTGAGTATGGGTTATTCTATGCAGCCCGTAAAATCTCTTAAAATAACCTAACTGAACACTTTTTAACGGGACAGCGTTCTCATGTCCCCAAATTTCTGCCACGTAATGGAGAATCGACAATATCTTAGACAAAAAAACCTCTTATGCAAAGACAAATTCTTTATTCCGCTAATTTTATTCCAGAAAAGTGAAAATTTTGCAGCTCTTCCCCTATTAAACACTTCTTTACTATGGGAGCCCCATCCACCATCACATTGGAAAATAAAACCTAGATGCTTTATTTTTTCAACTACTTCTACTTGTTGTCCTCCAAACACAAATATATTTTCATTTTTTTAATTTTCTTTTACTAGAAATAACCATTTTAGTTTTCATAACGTTAAGCTGTAACTATTTCATTCGTAAATATTCCTCAATTAAATAAAGCAATATCTGTAGCGCCCTCGCCGACTTCGCCACCAATGCAGTGTCATCATCCAATAATAACACCAAAAAATTAAACACACCTTTGGAGTCCACTTTCTTCCAGATACTCTGCCATATCATTAAAAAACAAACCGAACAGTCTTGGGGACATGGCGCTGCCCTGCTTCACTCCTTTCTTAACGTCAAATAGCCTAAAAATTCCCGAACCTGAGACCCTGACCATAGCGTTAGTCCCTGAATACATACTAACAAATAAACGAATTAAGTTGAAAGGTAGATATACATCTCTTAAACACTTTTCAAGGAGACCTCTATCTACATTATCGAATGCCTTTCTTAAGTCTAGAAACGCAACATATAGCTATTTCTACCTGATCCAAACTTCTCTATCAATGCACTTAACACACATCTTCTATCCGATGTACTATACCCTTTCCTGAAACCCCCTTGCTCTTCTTCAATTGCTCCATAACGCCTGATCTACACTAAAATAAGGCATGCTCCATAGACATATTTCTTCAAAATGGCGCTGTACCCTTCCTAAAACACAATACCAGATATTATTTAAGCTGTCCCATTCTCGCCCAATCACGTAGCTTTTTCGCCCAATCACGTAGCTTCTTCGCCCAATCACGTAGCTTCTGAATCAATGACTAAAATGTTCTTATCAGAACAAAATAGAATTGTGTTTTGTTCTTTACTTGAAACAGCAAACCACAGAAAAAACATGAAATTTCATTTTGAAATTTGAAAAAATATAAGATATCAAATCCACCTACCCCGAGGGGAATTTTCAATAAAAATAAAAAAATATGAACACGTTGCACCTCGTTTTCAAGTACACTTATGAGAGGGGTGTCCAAAACAGCGCCTTACTTTTTCTGTTACGTTTTCATTTTTAGTCGTTTCCATTACAATAACATAAATGAATATAGTGAATGGGAGGGGTGTTTAACCCCCCCCCCCCAAAAAAATGCCCTACCCCACGAAAAATACTCCTCCCCGCAAAAATATCTTCTGGACAATTCAATCCTGGCGAAGATTTACCCCACATAATTACCCTTAGCATCCCCAAGCTTAAAATTAAATCGGCAAAGAGAAAGCAAGACATAAAGAAATTACGTATAATATTAATTCTTGCAAATTCACCCAGCGTAAAATTTCTTCTTAAAATTTCATCTCTTGGAAACTATTTAAAATTCTCCCAGCCACTATATTCAATTATGTTAATTTACTGTGTTCATGGTCATATATTTGGCTTTAAAATACACTTATTTGTCTATCTATCTAATATGCAGAATAATTGTACCAAACACATTTTGCATGCAGACTCGTTATGCTTAACCCCCCCCCCCTAATGGGTTAATCTATAGCGCAAATTTATTTCTAAAGTAACGAAGAAACTAACAAAAAAAAACAGTGTGTTCTCGAATTTTACACAGCATAAACTTGAGTGAGTGGCGCATAATACACAAGTACCAAAATTCCACCCACCCCCTATGGAAATTAAAAAAATAAAACTCAAATAAAATTCTCAAACTTGGAAAGCCTTATTTTCCACGGGGGGTATTTTGTTGTTTTTTTGTTTGTTTCATAGTTCTGTTTGTTGATGGTTTGATGTTATTTCATAGTTCTGTCTGTTGATGGTTTTATGTTGTTTTATAGTTTTACTTAGGTGATTAAATAAAAAAAAAATTTCCACAAAATATCTTTTTCAAAAAAAAAGTAAAGAACTCCATTAAACCAAAAATGAACAAAACAGAATCAAATAATCTACCAAGCATACAACTACCACTAATCAGTATCAATCAATAAATGAAATCCAAAGAAAACATAAATTAAAATAAATAAAAGAGTCAAACTCAAAACGGGAAGGCGTTATAACACCTAACCGTCAGGAGCACTAACGTCAGTCAGAACCACTAACCGTCATAACATCTAAAATTTTAAAACTTTAGTTTTTTGGGGGTTTAGGGGGGAAAAGGTACCTAGGTTAGGTTACGAGTAGGGATGACAGTGCCAGCGCTGGAAGAGATTTAATGTCCTTGGTCAAAGCGCTGGAAGAGATTTAGTGTCCTTGGTAAAAGCCTCGAAGATATTTAATGTCCTTGGTAAAAACTTTAGACGAGATTTAATGTCCTTGGTAAAAGTGTTATTTCTAGACCAATCAGATGCTTAGAATCCCTGTACGAACAAGATAACACCTCTTTCTAGACCTGTTTGATTGTTATATTTTTTGTTGGTTATGTGATATTGTTTCATGGTTCTGTTTGTCGATGGTTTGATATTGTTTCATGGTTCTGTTTTTCGATGGTTGTATGGTTTGATGTTGTTTCATAGTTCTGTTTGTTGATGGTTTGATGTAGTTTCATAGGTCTGTTTGTTGTTGATTTGATATTGTTTCATAATTCTGTTTATTGATGGTTTGATGTTGTTTCATAGTTCTGATGGTTTGATGTTATTTCATAGTTCTGTGTGTTGATGGTTTGATGTTGTTTCATAGTTCTGTTTGTTGATGGTTTGATGTTGTTTCGTAGGTCTGTTTCTTGATGGTTTGATGCTGTTTCATAGTTCTGTTTGTTAATGGTTTGATATAGTTTCATAGTTCTGTTTGTTGTTGATTTGATGTTGTTTCATAGTTCTGTTTGTTGATTGTTTGATGTACTTTCATAGTTCTGTTTGTTGATGAGTTGATGTTGTTTCATAATTCTGTTTATTAATGGTTTGATGCTGTTTCATAGTTCTGTTTGTTGATGGTTTGATGTTGTTCCATACTACTGTTCTGTTGATGGTTTGAGGTTGTTTCATAGTTGTGTTTGTTGATGGTTTGATGTTGTTTCATAGTTCTGTTTGTTGATGGTTTGATGTTGTTTCACAGTTCTGTTTGTTGATTTTTTTATGTTGACAATAGCAACATTTTAGCCTCTACTATTAGTATTTTCAAGGTTTTTGATTGTTTTAGTTAGAGTTCTAGTTTAGTTTAGTTTTAGTTAAGAGTTTTAGCCTAGAGTCTTAGAGTTTTTAGTTACACTTTTAGTTTAGTTTCAGTTAAGAGTTTTAGTTTAAAGTTATGGTTTAGTTCAGTTTTAGTTAAGAGTTTTAGCTTAGAGTTTTTAGTTACACTTATAGTTTAGTTTAGTTTCAGTTAAGTGTTTTTGTTTAGAGTTATAGCTTACTTAACTTTTAGTTAAGAGTTATAGCTTAGTTTACTTTTAGTTAAGAGTTTTAGCTTAGAGTTTTAGCCTAGAGTCTTAGCTTAAATTTTTTAGTTATATTTATAGTTTCGTTTCAGTTACGAGTTTTAGTTTAGAGTTATAGTTTGATTTAGTTTTAGTTAAGAGTTTTAGCAAAGAGTTGTAGCCTAGAGTCTTAACTTAGTTTTTAGTTACACTTAAAGTTTAGTTTAGTTCCAGTTAAGAGTTTTAGTTTAGTTATAGTTAAGAGTTTTAGCTTATAGTTTTAGCCTAGAGTCTTAGCTTAGAGTTTTTAGTTACACTTAAAGTTTAGTTTAGTTTCAGTTAAGAGTTTTAGTTTAGAGTTTTAGTTAGAAATATAGTTTACTTTAGTTTTAGTTAAGAGTTTTAGTTTAGAGTTGTAGTTTAGTTTTAGTTAAGAGTTTTAGCTTAGAGTTTTAGCCTAGTCTTTGCTTAG
This sequence comes from Artemia sp. Qi Xiang Cuo, assembly GCF_049724085.1. Taxonomy (NCBI): domain Eukaryota; kingdom Metazoa; phylum Arthropoda; class Branchiopoda; order Anostraca; family Artemiidae; genus Artemia; species Artemia sp. Qi Xiang Cuo. The sequence goes on from NC_142806.1 coordinate 24,917,636, forward strand.
AGTTTTAGTTAGAGTTATAGTTTAGATTAGTTTTAGTTTAGAGTTCTTATTTAGTTTTAGATAAGAGTTTTAGTATAGAGTTTAGAGTTTTAGTTTAGAGTATTAGCTTAGAGTTTTAGTTAGAGGTATAGTTTAGTTTAGTTTTAGTTAAGAGTTTTAGTTTAGTTGTAGTTCAGTTTAAAGTTGTAGTTTAGTTTTAGTTAAGAGTTTTAATTAGAGTTATAGTTTTAGTTTCGTTTTACTTAAGAGTTTTAGTTTAGAATTTTAGCCTAGAGTCTTAGCTTAAGAGTTTTTAGTTATACTTACAGTTTAGTTTAGTTTCAGTTAAGAGTTGTAGTTAAGAGTTTTAGTTTAGAGTTTTAGCTTAGAGTCTTATCTTAGAGTTGTAGTTTAGTTTTAGCTAAGAGTTTTAGTTTAGAGTTTTAGCTTAGAGTCTCATCCGAGAGTTGCAGTTTATATTTAGTTAATAGTTTTAGTTTAGAGTTTTAGCTTATATTCTTATATTAGAGCTTCAGTTAAGATTTGTAGTTTAGTTTTAGTTTAGAGTCTTAGCTTAGAGTTTCAGTTAGAGCTATAATTTAGTTTAGTTTTAGTCAAGAGTTTTAGTTTAGAGTTATAGTTAGTTTTAGTTAATAGTTTTAGTTTAGAGTGTAAGCTTAGAGTCATAGCTTAGAGTTTTAATTAGAGTTATAGTTTAGTTTAGTTTCAGTTAAGAGTTTTAGTTTAGAGTTGTAGTTTAGTTTTAGTTAAGAGTTTTAGTTTAGAGTTTAGAGTTTTAGTTTAGAGTCTTAGCTTAGGGTTTTAGTTAGAGTTATAGTTTAGTTTAGATTTAGCTTAGTTTAGAGTTGTAGTTTAGTATTAGTTAAGAGTGTAGAGTTTAGAGTTTTAGCCTATAGTCTTAGCATAGAGTCTTAGCTTAGAGTTTTAGCTTAGAGTTTTAGTTAGAGTTATAGTTTACTTTTAATTAAGAGTTTTAGTTTAGAGTCTTAGCTTAGAGTTTTAGTTAAAGTTATAGTTTAGTTTAGTTTTAGTTGAGAATCTAGAATTATAGTTTAGAGTCTTAGCTTAGAGTTTTAGTTAGAGTTATAGTTTAGTTTAGTTTTAGTTAGGAACTTTAGTTTAGATCTCTACTTTAGTCTTAGTTAAGAGTTTTAGTTTAGAGTTTATAGTTTTATTTTAGAGTTTTAGTTAGAGTTATAGTTTTAGTTTAGTTTTAGTTAAGAGTTTTAGTTTAGATATTGGAGTTTTAGTTTCGAGTATTAGCTTAGAATTTTAGTTAGAGTTATAGTTTAGTTTTAATTCAGAGTTTTAGTTTAGAGTTTTAGTTTAGAATTTTAGTTAGAGTTTAGTTTAGTTTTAATTCAGAGTTTTAGTTTAGAGTCTTAGCATAGAGTTTTAGTTATAGTTATAGTTTAGTTTAGTTTTAGTTAAAAATTTTAGTTTAGAGTTGTTGTTTATTTTTAGATAATAGTTTTAGTTTATAGTTTAGATTTTTAGTTAGAGTTATAGTTTAGTTTAGTTTTATCTATGAATTTTAGTTAAGAGTTTTAGTTTAGAGTCTTAGCTTAGAGTTTTAGTTAGAGTTATAGTTTTAGTTAAGAGTTTTAGTTTAGAGATTGGAGTTTTAGTTTCGAGTCTTAGCTTAGAATTTTAGTAAGATTTATAGTTTAGTTTAGTTTTAATTCAGAGTTTTAGTTAAGAGTCTTAGCTTAGAGGTTTAGTTACTTGTGTAGTATGCGTCACTCACTCAAGTTTACGCAGCGTAAAATTCGAGAACACATCGGTTTTTCGTTAGTTTCTTCTTTACTTTAGAAATAAATTTGCACTATAGATTTGCACATTGGGGGGGGGGTAAGCATAACGGGTCTGCATGCAAAATGTGTTTGGTACAATTATTCTGCATATTAGATAGATAGACAAATAAGTGTATTTTAAAGCCAAATATACGGCCATGAACACAATTAAATAATATAAATGAATATAGTGAACGGGGGGGGGAGTAAAAATATAAATGTTTTTACTTTTATAACTTTAATAAATCAAATATAATTATTAAATATCAGTAAATGTATATTAAACTGAAAATGCACATTCATTTGTGTTGTTTTCAGTAATGTGCAAATTATGTTCTGGCATTGGGAAGGCATAGGGGTTTTGAGCCCAACTTATGTTAATTTCTGCTCGTTTTGAGTTTGACTCGGTTATTTATTGTAATTTCTGCTCGTTTTGGTCATTTATTTATCGATGCCGATTTGTGGTAATTTCACGCTTGGTAGATTATTTGATTTTATTTTTGCTCATTTTTTTTTTAATGGACTTCTTAACTTTTCTTTGAAATACTTGTTTCGTAGGAACAGTTGTTTTTTAATTAATTTGTCTTCGTTTTATATTGACATTGTCTTTTCAGGGAAAAATAAAATAATACGTTAAGTCCTGTAGTTTTTTTAATACTTTATAGTTTGGTCAGCTATTTGTTTGCTGGAGAAAATTTCACAGCAATTTTTAACAACATACACCCTCTTAAAAATCTGGACACAAATAATAGTGTTTAATTTAGTTTCATACCTCCTCTAGTTCACCTGAAATGTAAAACTTGATACAATTCGCAAAACAAATCTGTTTACTTTCTTTAATAGCTTGGATACACTTACACTATTATGATTTGGTTAAATTTTAAGAGCAGAAGCAGCCCCAAAAGTTTGAACATAATACCCTCAGTCGTTCTTGGGATACTGCTGAGATGCCCTACTGGGAATTAGCATTAACACACTGCATTTTGATTTAATATTATGGCAAAATTTAGTTTTTAAACATAATTTCAAATGGGAGGGTGGGCAAGGTAGGGGGATTAGTTTCCCTCCAATCACTTTCTTTTCACTTTTATCACTTTTCACTTTAATCACTTTTATTAAAAAGGGCATCAGCCCTTTCTATTTTCAATCGAATGAGCCCTTTTCGAAGTTCCTACGACAACTCCTTTGGAACAAAGTGCCCTGGTCTAAACAACAACAACTACAAAAAATTAATACATTATATCCACATCGATCTTTACTATAAAAATATCAAGCCTTCCAATTACTTTCGACTATTAAAAATGCACTAGGCCTTTCGAATCCCAATCGAATGAGCCTTTTTCGAGTTTCTACAACAATACTTCCTATAAACACCTTCAATGGCCCCAGGGCATAAATTACAACTCTTACCCTTCAGGCCGTGAGGGTGGTTATCATCCTCTAAGACCTAATTTCCAGAAATTTCAACAGCGTTAAATAAAATGGCAATTTAAAAATTTCGATTGAATGTATCTGGGAAAATGGTGGGCGTGGGAGGGGCGTTAGTCTTTCTCCAATAGCTTTCAACTATTAAAAAAGGCACTAGCCCTTTCATTTTCCAATCAAATGAGCCCTTTTAAAGTTTTCACGACAACGTTTTCAATAAAAACCTTATATGCCCCCAGGGGATACTCTCCCTGAGAGCTGGGTAGGGGGGTTGTTGTCCTCAAATACCTAATTTTCAGAACTTTCTACTACGTTGAACAAAATGACTATCTGAAAATTTTTGATTGGATGTGTTTGGGGGAATGGCGTGAGAAAGGGGTTAGTTACCGTCCAATCACTTTCAACTATTAAAAAGGGCACTATCCCTCTCAATTTCCAATTGAATGAGCCCCTTTTGAAGTTTTTACAACAACTCTATCATTAAAAAACTTATATGCCCCCTGGGCATAACTTACAACCTTTGCCTTAAGGACTCTCGGGGGTTTGTCATCCTTAAATACATAATTTCCAGAACTTTCAAGTACGTTGAACAAAATGGCTAACTCTAAGCTTTGAATGAATGTGCTTGGGGAAATGGAGGGCGTGAGAGAGGGGTTAATTACTCTCCACTCACTTTCGACTATTAAAAAGGGCCATTTTAATTTCCAATCAAATGACCCCCTTTTGAAATTTCTACAACAAATTTCTATATAAACCTTATATGCCCCCAGGGCACAAATTACAACCCTTGCACTGAAAGCTCTGATGGGGTTTTTATCCTAAAAGACCTAATTTCCAGAACATTCGACTACGTTGAACAAAATGGATATCTCAAAATTTTGATTGCATGTGTTTGGGGAATGGTAGGCGTGAGAGGGGGGGGGTAGTTGCCCATTTCAATAAAAACCTTATATGCCCCAAGGACATAACTTATAACCCTTGCCCTGAAGACTCTGGGGAGAGTGTCCTGCTCTAAGATATAATTTCCTCAACTTTGAACTTCATGGAACAAAATGGCTATCAAGAAATTTTAATCAGATATGTTTGGGGAAATGGTGAGCGTGGAAGGGGTTTTTGTTGCCCTCCAATCACTTTCAACTATTAAAAAGGGCACTAGCCATTTCAATTTCCAATCAAATGAGTCATTTTTGAAGTTTTTACGACGACGCGTTCAGTAAAAGCCTTATATGCCCCCAGGTCATAACTTACAATCCTTTCCCTGAGGTCTGTAGGGGAGTATCCTCCTCAAAAACATAATTTCTATCTGGAAATCCAAATCACTGAATAAAATGGCTATTTAAAAATTTTGATTGGATGTGTGTAGGGAAAAGGTGGGCGAAAGAGGGGGCTAGTTGCCCTTAAATAACTTTCGACAATTAAAAAGGGCACTAAACCTTTGAATTTCCAATTGAATGAGCCCTTTTTCAAGGTTCTACGACAGATTTCAATAAAAACTTATATGCCCCCAGGGCATAAATTATAACCCTTGCTCTGAAGACTGTGGGGGGGGGAGTGTCCTGCTCCAAGGTATAATTTCATGAACGTTAACTGCGTGGAACAAAATGGCTATCTCAAAATTTTGATTGGATGTGTTTGGGGAAATGGTGGGCGTGGAAGGGGTGTTAGTTGCCTTCCAATTACTTTCGACTATTATAAAGGGCACAAGCCATTTCAATTACTGATCAAATGAGCCCTTTTTGAAGTTTCTAAGATAACACGTTCTATAAAAACTTTAAATGCGCCCAGGGCAGAACTTACAACCCTTGTCCTGAGGGCTGTGAGGAGGTTGTCATCCTCAAAGACCTAATTTCCAAAACTCAAAACTACGTTGAACAAAATGGATATCTCAAAATTCTGATTGGATGTGTTTGGGGGAATGATGGGCGTAGGGGGGCTAGTTCCCCTCCTATCACTTTCGACTATTAAAAAGGGTACTAGCCCTTTGAATTTCCAATCGAATGAGCCTGTTTTGAAGTTTCTACAACAACGCCTTCTATAAAAAACTTATATGGCCCCAGGGCATAACTTAAAACCCTTGCCCTGAGGGTTGTGAGGTAGTGTCCTCCTCAAAAACATATTTTATATCTGGAAAACAACTACACTGAACAAAATGGCTATCTTAAAATTTTGATTAGATGTGTTTGGGGGAATGATGGGCGTGGGGGGGGGGCTAGTTGTCCTTCAGTCACTTTCGCTATTAAAAAGGGTACCAGCCCTTTGAATTTCCAATCGAATGAGCCTGTTTTGAAGTTTCTACGACAACGCCTTCTATAAAAACCTTATATGCCCCCAGGCCATAACTTAAAACCCTTGCCCTGAGGGTTGTGAGGGAGTTTCCTCCTCAAAAACATATTTTATATCTGGAAAACAACTACGCTGAACAAAATTCCTGTCTTAAAATTTTGATTGGATGTGGTTGGGGGAATGATGGGCGTGGGGGGGGGGAGAGCTAGTTGGCCTCCGATCACTTTTGACTATTAAAAAGGGTGCTAGCCCTTTGAATTTCCAATCGAATAAGCCTGTTTTGAGGTTTCTACGACAACGCCTTCTATAAAAACCTTATATGCCCCCAGGCCATAACTTAAAACCCTTGGCACGAGGGTTGTGAGGGAGTGTCCTCCTCAAAAACATATTTTCTATTTGGAAAAAAACTACGCTGAACAAAATGGTTATTTTAAAATTTTTGTTGGATGCGTTTTGGGGAATGATGGGCGTGGGGGGGGGCTATTTGCCCTCCAATCACTTTCAACTATTAAAAAGGGTACTAGCCATTTGAATTTTCAATCGAATGAGCCTGTTTTGAAGTTTCTACGACAACGCCTTCTGTAAAAACCTTATATGTCCCCAGGGCATAACTTACAATCCTTGCCCTGAGGGTTGTGGGGGAGTGTCCTCCTCAAAACATATTTTCTATCTGAAAATCAACTACGCTGAACAAAATGGCTGTCTCAAAATTTTGATTGGATGTGTTTGGGGGAATGATGGCTGTGGGGGGGGGGCTAGTTGCCCTTAAATCACTTTCGACTATTAAAAAGGGCACTAGCCACTCTAATTTCCAATCGAATGAGCCCTTTTGGAAGTTACTACGACAAATCCTTTGATACGAAGTGCCCGGGTACAGCACAGCATACTGTGCTGTACCTATAGCACATAAGCTGCCTATAATTTTCTTATTAGTTAATCAATATCAAGTTACTGCAAAGCATGTGTAACTTTCTTAGCAAAATCTTAGCTTTTGAGAAGGAAAACGATGTATGGTGTCCTGTAGGAGAGAAGAGAGCAGTAGTGAAGAAGGTAATTATCTGTAAATCTACTGGAACTTCTAAACTGGGACCTATTGTTAAAAAAAACTGACAGGGAAAATGACAATTCAGGTCAGATGGACGAAAAAGCCGCAATTGAAAAGATGACTAGAAGTAAACAGATTGATCCGTTTGAAAAACTAGACGAAGAGATTACCGCAGTTGCCAAAATTCTATCCACATTTTATAGATCCCCAGAAGTGAAGAAAGGATTTAGATTGCGGAAGCAATTAATGGATTTTATACGACAGACAAACTCACTTGCGGAAAAACTGAAAAGATGCTAAAGCCAAATTGGAACACGTGATATAGACGGAATTTTATCCAGCTTTTATTTTCTATTAACCAAATTGAGTTCACACATAGACTACTTGGAAAAAGAAATGGAAAAGATGCAACAAGATAAAGATAAAGAAGAAGGTTCAGGTTTAAGCCATAATAAAGTTGAGCCCCTGGGTCAAAACAAAGTAGGCCTAAATCAAACTGGTGCGAATGAAAATATGTTATTCAATTTACGCATGTATTTACGAATCAAATAGACTCGGTAGAATCTCATCTTAAAAATGTAGCACACCCTAATTTGAAGGATAATTTCCAGAAAACAACTTTACATTATGCCACTGAAGGAACTAGACTAGATAGTTATCAGCTACTAGTTTCAAACAGGGCAACTGTAAATGTTTTAGATTCAAAAGTTTCATGCCTTTACAGTATGCTGCCAGACAAGGCCCACTAGATATTTGTCAGTTTCTAGTGTCAAATGGTGCTGTTATCAGGTCTAAAAAAGAAAAAGAGTCAATCTCTTTTGCTGAGACAAAACCAGAAGAGGCGACGGAAGAAGTAAAAAGTCCATGACTTTACTCCAGAGCCAGCAACAAAGGAAAAAATACTAGATAACTGGGAGGAGCTTCTGGACGAAGAGAAAATAACTACACCAGCAAAAGAACAGCGTCAAGACAATGCTGCTCAAACCAAACCAGAAGAAAGCCCCGGTAAAGACGAAAAAGGGTCATCCAATTCATCAGGAAGCAGTTCAGCAGAAACTCAGAATGATTTTATAGAAGCGAAGATGGATGAATCAAGAACCAAGGAAGGAGCAAGGGATCAAGTGACCAGGGAATCAAATGGATCAAAAGAGCATAAACCCAAAAGATGAATTCTTACAGCAAAGGAAAAACACAAAAAGCAAAGAATGGTAGAAACTTTACAAGCATGGGCCGATTCAACATCTTTTCTTCTTCCTGAACAGAAAAGAATAACTGGAAAGACAGCTCGGCCTGGAACAAGAGTCAGGCCTAAAAAAGGAAAAGAGTCAACCCCTTTTGCTGATACAAAACCAGAAGAGGCGACGGAAGAAGTAAAAGTCAATGACTTTACTCCAGAGCCAGCAACAAAGGAAAAAATACTAGATAACTGGGAGGAGCTTCTGGACGAAGAGAAAATAACTACACCAGCAAAATAACAGCGTCAAGACAATGCTGCTCAAACCAAACCAGAAGAAAGCCCCGGTAAAGACGAAAAAGGGTCATCCAATTCATCAGGAAGCAGTTCAGCAGAAACTCAGAATGATTTTATAGAAGCGAAGATGGATGAATCAAGAACCAAGGAAGGAGCAAGGGATCAAGTGACCAGGGAATCAAATGGATCAAAAGAGCATAAACCCAAAAGATGAATTCTTACAGCAAAGGAAAAACACAAAAAGCAAAGAATGGTAGAAACTTTACAAGCATGGGCCGATTCAACATCTTTTCTTCTTCCTGAACAGAAAAGAATAACTGGAAAGACAGCTCGGCCTGGAACAAGAGTCAGGCCTAAAAAAGGAAAAGAGTCAACCCCTTTTGCTGATACAAAACCAGAAAAGGCGACGGAAGAAGTAAAAAGTCAATGACTTTACTCCAGAGCCAGCAACAAAGGAAAAAATACTAGATAACTGGGAGGAGCTTCTGGACGAAGAGAAAATAACTACACCAGCAAAAGAAGAGCGTCAAGACAATGCTGCTCAAACCAAACCAGAAGAAAGCCCCGGTAAAGACGAAAAAGGGTCATCCAATTCATCAGGAAGCAGTTCAGCAGAAACTCAGAATGATTTTATAGAAGAGAAGATGGATGAATCAAGAACCAAGGAAGGAGCAAGGGATCTAGTGACCAAAGAATCAAATGGATGAAAAGAGCGTAAACCCTAAAGATTAATTCTTACAGCAAAGCACAAACACAAAAAGCAAAGAATGGCAGCAACTTTAGAAGCATGGACCGATTCGACATCTTTTCTTCTTCCTGAACAGAAAAGAATAACTGAAAAGACAGCTCTGCCTGGAACAAGAATCAGGCCTAAAAAAGGAAAAGAGTCAATCTCGTTTGCTGAGACAGAACCAGAAGCGGCGACGGAAGAAGTAAAAGTCAATGACTTTACTCACGAGTCAGTAACAAAGGAAAAAATACCAGACAACTGGAAGGAGCTTCTGGACGAAGAATAAATAACCACACCAGACAAAGATTCTGACAATAATAGACCTCTACATTGCGCTGTCAATTCAAATGCGATGGTTGTGGTTAAATTTTGAGAAAAGGGAGCAGAACCCGAATCAAAGAATGATAAAACTAAAGTCAGCTCGTAGGTAAGAGTGATCTGAGGGAGAACTGGGAATACAAACTATTCTGATTACCAATATCTTGGAAATATAAGCGTCAAACTAGTAGGTGATGGTTCTATGAAACCTGGCTTGTTGGTCCAAATCTAAAAATGGTCGGTTGTGGGCAGTAATCACAAGTTTTTGTGAAGGGAAGTTTCGATATATAGCCTAAAAAAAAGATTTATGTGTAATTCTCTCTGTGTGCCTTTTATAAATTAAAATTAGAAATTGTACTTATTTGCTTGATGATTATTGCTTAAACTAGTTAAATTATTATTAATATTTTTTATATATTTTTTCTTATGGGGATCTGATGTCGAAAAAAGAACAATAGAAATGGTGTGAATACAAATTTACTTATGAGCCACAACCATGTTCTTATTCAAGGCATCTTAAACGTTGTGAAGGTCAAAATTTATAGAAAAAAATTTGAAGTAACGTCTTTTTTGCGTGGAATTATTATAACCCTGTGAAGTTACTCAAATAGTTCATGTAGGAATCGTATTGAAATTTGGAAAACACTGATTTAATTTACAATTCTAGAATTAGTGGCACGCCTGTGCTGCCTTTTAGAGAGGACACAATTTCAAAATCTTATATTTTCTTGTTTGCTACAGTGACGTAATTTCGTCAAAATACTGGGGAGGAGGAAGGTGTTCCCAAATCAAGTAAAAATGACAGTGAAAACTGGAAAATGAGCCATATAGTACCATAAAGGTAAGGATATACTAAAGAAAACTGACCCGTTTCAGTGGATACTTGAATTAGGCAGGCTTATCTTAGTTTTGACAAGATTTTTGAAGAAAATGCATTTCAGCGGGGGGAGGAGGAGGCAAGCCAAGGTCTGGGAGGGACAGTTGCCCCCCTTCCCTGTTCCATTGCAAATTATGCCCCTGGTTTGCTATAAAAACAATAATGAAAACCCACTCACAATTTTTAATAATTGTGATTAGATTTTCTTATAGATTATTCTAATAGACGAAGCTAGTAGTGTCTATCGTACAGCTGACTTTCTCAGTCATTAAGAACTTAGATAGGTTTTCACCGTATCATTGAATTTCCGCAGCTTGGATTTCGTATAGGAATTCTGGCAAAGTGCCCACGTCTAAAATTTCCACAAGGAAGTTCACCCCCCCCCCTCCGCGGAGATTTACCTCTCCAGAGAAAATTCTTCCCTTGGAGTCTTCATAGCAGAAAATTTACCCCCCCCCACCCCCAGAAAGTGTCTCTATACTTCCCAATAACAAATTCTGTACGTAAAAAACGGGCCAAATTCATAACTTACAGACCTTTCCCCAGGGATTGTGGTGGGGGGGGGGGTGGGTCATGTTATCTCCAATGGCATAGTTTATTACCATTTGAAGCTAAACATATTACCATTTTGACTCTAACCGGTGATTAATTAAAAAAAAAAAAAAGTATTTCTGAGGGAAGTAAAGAGCGAAGTTGAAACTTAAAACGGACAAAAATTATCACTTCACAGCCTATCTAATAAAATATCAATAAAACTAGTACAAATAAATCAACTATTTATGTTTCCCTATGCTTTTAGGATTACAAAAAACTAGCGCTTTACTGAAAACACAAAATAATATAGGAGTTCTGGTATACTTCTGCACAATTGACTTTTGTGTTTTCAGTAAAGCACTAGTTTTTTATAATCTTAAAATCATAGGGAAACATAATTAATTGGTTGATTTGTACTAGTTTTATTGATATATATATTAGATAGGCTGTGAAGTAATGATTTCTGTCCGTTTTAAGTTTCAACTTCACTCTTTACTTCCCTAAGAAAAACTTTTTTTTAAATTAATTTTTGTTCGTTTTTTATTAAAATTTAATGTAGGAACAACGTTGCCATGAACTTTTATTCATATGGAATAATGTATATTCGTTTATAGTTTTAATGCCACTCCTTAGTTTCAGTTGAAAACTCATTTTTAATATAATTTCTAATTTTAACCGATCTAGGGGAGATAAGACACCTCTAAAAAATACTGCAAACAACCTTGACAGCTACGAACAACTACGAAAGAGACCGCTATAGAAAAAAGCAATGCAAAGCGTGGTTTTCATTGCGTTTACGATATTTAAACTGTTGTTTTTTGGGGTTTAGGAGGGGGGAGGTACCCAGGTTAGGTTAGGTTACGTATTAGATATATGCTATGCTTTACCCCCACCCCCACCCTAATGTGCAAATATATAGCCCAAGTTTGTTTATAAACTATTATACATTCGTCCTATTTTATTTCATTAGCATTAACCAAACTTGAGCTTTCAGAAGTGACCATATAATGCACCAGTACCTGAAGTTCATCATCCATACTCCACAAAACAATACATCTTTTTCAGGAACGTATTTAATGAGCAAAAAGCTATTTTAACTCGGCCGACTTCGCCTGAAAGAGCCATAATGAAGGCAGGGCTTTATAAATCACCTACTGACAAGCATAAAATAGAAAGCTACTGTAACAAAACAGAGCTGCTAAAGGGCTCATTTAAAAGCTTACATTTATATCTCATCGCTTTTTATAAATTTGACTTAATAGCACATTCCCATAAAGTACCCTTTCGGATGTCTCCCCCATTTTTTTTAAATGAAGAAAGTGCCTTTTCCAATTAAATGACCAGAAAATGTGGTTTTTCAAAACTTAGCCAGGATCGAAAAACTAAGGGGACAAGGACGTCCCTTCCCCTCAATTACCGCCGTTAGAACTAGCACACAGGCTTCATCACAGAGTGAAGTTTGAAGGTTCAATTCATAACTGTTGATCATTCAAGTTTAACGTTTGGCAGATTTTCAGTTGAAAAGTTTTTAGTTTTAGTTATTTTTTTTCGCAATAATTTTTTACTTTTAAAATGAGTTGGCGATTTATTAAACTTACTAAGAGGGTCTAGAGGGGGAGCATGTGTGAGGGGATCTTATAAACCTCCAGTGCATTGAAAAGTAAAAAATAACACTGCTCTTTAATCACTCTTAAAAAACAAACGCAGGGGGAACAATATAAGCGACCGGTCATTCAGTCTCGCTAGTTCAATATTACACATATTGAAAATACAAAATAGCTGTTAAATAGAAGTAACAAGGTCTTTTCCAAATCTAGGAAACGTGAATTGCTTCTGAGTCTGAAGTTCCTAGTAGTGTAATAGTTTAGTGTCCGATTTTTTTTTTTGTTTTTAAATTTTTTTTTTTTTTTTTTTTTTATTTTTAGTAAATATCGAAGAAAACCCAAATAGTTTCTTGATAAACCTTCTTCGTGCGAAATGCAGTAAAAGCGTCAATATTATACAGCGAAAGGCAATAGAAGAACCATAAATGAGCCATTAAACATCACTCTAAAAAGTTCTGGTCGCACACTAGCCCCAGCTTTTCCATTTGAGACACCAAAAGTACCGTTTTAAGTGCCATTTGAAACTTGCAGATGGTGGAATTTATAGGAAGAAAGTAGACCTGAGCAATATTTTTTATATGAGCTATCAAAAATCTATCTAAGATGTGCTGTTAGCCAGCTAATCCCAACCCTCGAGAAACGGCATAAAGTGCCTTTTTTGTGCCATATAACAGTTGCAGACGGCGGAATTTATATAAACCGACGTACATATGAGAAATAGCTTTTGAAAGAGTTCTTAAGAATCTCTCTATGATGTTCTAGTAACCCGCTAGGCCTGGAAAAAAGAAGAATTAAAAAGACCGTTTTAACATTTTTAACTTTTAGTTACTATAAGCCGTGGTTCCCTCTTTACTAATTTACAGCTAATACTTCAACCATGACAAAGAGTTCATTGTAAATTCTCCCCAGGATCTAGTTAACATTGAAACCTGTGAAATCTAATAGATGGTAGAATTTTCAAAATACCTAGTATAAGCAATAGCTTTTAATTGAGCCATTAAACATCTATCTAAGATGGTGTGGTAGTCTGCTAATGTTTCAGCTACTTACTGACAAGCAGATGATTTATGAAGCTTACTAAGGGGGCTGGAAAAGGGAGTGTACAGGAGGGGTTCTTTGAAACCTTCAGTTCAGGATTCGGGGAGAAACCTATTAAAATAGTACCTATTTTGTACTTCAGAGCATTTCTACTTTAGAAGTGGCACCAACATTGTTGTTTTCAGTGCTATATCGCACTTATGAATGGTAAAACTGAAAAAAGCACGTATATATGAACAATAAGTTCCAAATGAGCCATTAAACATCACTATTATAAGTTCTATTATAATAAAACTTAGAATTATTATAAGCCCCCTAGCCCCAGCTTTTCCACTTGAGACACGGCACCAAAAGTGCCGTTTTTAGTGCCAACTGAAAAAAAAGCACGTATATATGAACAATCAGTTTCAAATGAGCCATTAAACATCACTATTATAAGTTCTATTATAATAGAACTTAGCATTATTATAAGCCCCCTAGCCCCAGCTTTTCCACTTGAGACACGGCATCAAAAGTGCCGTTTTTAGTGCCAACTGATGGTGGAATTTATATGAAGGACGTAGAAATGAGCAATAACTTTTATATGATCTATAAAAGATCTGTCTACGATGCTCTAGTAGCCTGAAACATGTACCACCCCTTGAGAAATGGTACAAATTGCCATTTTAGTGCCGTATGGCGCTTCCAGAAGGCACAATTTATAAAAAGCACGTAGATATGAGACATAGCTTTTGAATGAGCCAATAATCATCTCTCTATGATGTTCTCTTAGGCCGCTAGGCCTGTTGAAAAAAAAGAAAAAAAGGAGACAGATCAGAGCTATCCATTCAAAAAAGTGATTTTCCTTGCTGTTCAAGGAGGGGGACTGTAATTCCCCTGTAGTAGGTTTTTTACTATGCTTACCCCAATGATAACTCTTCATTTTGATCTGACGCCATTTTCGGGGGTTTGAGGCCTTTTTTTTTAAATCACTGTAAATTTCTTTTTGTAATAAACTTTTACTTTTAAGACGAAACCAAATAATAGTCAGCATTCCTGGTTCAGTGTCAGATGGCAATCTTTTTCACTAGGCAGTCTTTTTCAAAACACGTTTTTTAACTTTTGGTAAATATGGGCTGTGGTTCACTCCTTACTAGATTGTAGCTACCGCTGCAACCATGATCGTAATACTCATTCATCTAATACTGGACTTGAAGCTAAACAGAAATAGGCTTTGATTGCGGGGGCTGATTGCCTAAAGGTAGTCAGATTTTCCTCTGCATTTTCTTGGTTAAAGGGCTAGGCACACGTAGCTGATTTCGGGAACTGATTTCAGCATCAATGGACAAACGATAGCGGTCAGAAAAATGTTGTTTAAAGAAAAATTCTTTGCGCAAAATTTTCCAAATAAAAAATCATTGACTATGACACGAAGAATCAATTGTTGTTTATTAATAGTTACGTGATTGATCTCAGCTTATGTCTCAGTTTGATTCTAAGCTCAGTAGTGGGGTCTTTAATCAAAGATACCTCTGGCTGACTCATTATTTGTATCTCTATTTTTTGGGATAATTATGATGAAAATCTGCGCTGATTTTATAAAATGGCGCCAAAAACTAGAAAATTTTTCAAGCTCAAATCGGCGCCGATTTCCTTTAAAACCGGCGCCGATTAGGAAATCAGTTCCCGAAATCAGCTACGTGTGCCCAGCCCTTAACTTGTTAACTGGGCGTTAACCAATGATTCGAGGGCGGAGCAAAGCTAGGATGTGACGCAAACCGTCTAAAGAATGTAGAAATTTTTTCAGACGTTCTGACTATGACTGATATGTTGAGTGCTTTTCACAGGTTAAGACATGGAGGAAACCCGCTAACAAGGGAGACATATGACACATCACGAGAAGAAAAACAACGAAGAATATATACTTTTTAGGCCTAGGCTATACGCCTATCTGGGACCATCAGAGAGGTGGGTATTTTTAGAAAATCAACGGTACTTGTTTAGAATCCGGGCAACACGCGAAAAAGGAAGTTTGGTTAATGCTAATGAAATAAAACAAAGTATGATAAAAATATAATAGTTCAGAAACAAATTTGTGGTATATATTTGTACGTTAGGGGGGAGGGGCATAGCATATATTACATACGTAACCTAACCTGGGTACCTTTTTTTTGCCCCTTTACCCCCAAAAAACTAAAGTTTAAATCTTTGTCACAGAGTGACCAATGCCTCACTAGGCAGCAAAAACCTGTTTTTCATATAGCATCTTTGAAATTTCGATGCAGACTTTCTCGCGTGTTGCCTGGATTCTAAACAAGCACCAAATCAACTACATGATTTGGAAAGAGTATAAAGTAAGAATCTGATGGCACTACTTTCATTTGATTAACCTGTTTCCTTAGAAGTGGCCAGGCACTACAACTTTGCCGTGTATTTTTTTAAATCCAGGGGTAAAAATACCCCCCCCCTTTTTTGCATCCCTGGACTACACAGAAAAGTCTGCTGATTTGTTTTTTAAATTGGCATTATGACCAAATGTTGATGAAAGACAATTTAAAAGTAATGCAAGCCGAAAAGGAAGAATAAAAAGCTATATCTGGACATTAGAAGGCAAGGGAAGGGGATAAAAGGTTGTATCCATGGGGGGGGGGGGGGTTACAGGGTTTGAACTCCACCCCCTGAAATGTTTGTCCACTCAAAAATCATAACAAAATGCAAGTAAAAAATTCTTGGTACATTTTTTTATTTTATTTTCTCTAAAACTCCCGCCGAAAAAAAAGTAGCCCGCCCCGAACAAAATCCTGGATACGCCCTTGTGGGGATACAATTGCAATGGTAACAGTAACTACATGGAAAAAGCTGCGAAAGGGGAATCAAATGGCATATATATTTGTGGAAAAAAAAGAGTAATACCAAAATAAATGTAGGCCTATGCCTAGCTATACAAACCTAAATTATCAGGCATCCCACCAGTCGCGCTTTCATCCGCTAGCACAAATCCAGCTATCACAGAAATCAATGACACTATCGTCTTCAATGCCATCATTTTGTGAAACCATGCAATAAACACTCAATTTGAAAACTAAAAAAAGAACAAGAACAACAAATAAGTAAATTCTTCAAATAGTTAAGACTTCAGTCACTGAATTAAGTACCGAAACTGCCGCAGTTAACTTGGTACCCGACTAATATTTTTGTATCGCTTTTGAAACCGTTATCCTCAAATTATTGTCTAAGACTGAAACACGTCACAAGATTGCTTTGAATATCACGGCCAATGAATATCACGTAGACCGGAATCCTCCAGTCTATGAGCCTGGAAAAGTCATTACGTCACGTACGTTTGGAATCTTCAAAATGGAACAACTGGCAATCAGACAATTTCTAACTAGAAAAACAAATCACACCTAGATCTCATTAGCTTAGAATTTACATGTGAATTTACAGAAGACATGAGAACATTTAGCAATTATGGAACAGAGGCATGATTTGGACAGACGCCAATTCTCCTGGACTTTCAGAGGGAGGGAGTGCTAGGGCCTGATGACTTTCTAGAGATAACATTGCACAAAATAACACAATTTTACGACCGTTAAAAAAAATCCATTTATATTATTTTTTTTCACATTCTCAGTGTTTAGTATGAAATTACTCCCCTTACCCTCCCCTAAGACCCGTCCCAACATGTGCAGGTCATTCGTCAATGATATTTCAGTTTTTACTAATGTGCGTCTTTAATTTGTTATTATTTATTTTTTCTTTTTTGTCAAAGAATGAAACTTCAATAAGTACAACCCAAGACACGGGATATCTAAAAAAAAAAATAGTAATAATAATACAAGTCCAAAAGAACGAACTTCATTTTCGATGATGTAACTGGGGGCTAAAACATTACAGCGTAACATGAAATAAAATTTTTGAGTTTGCCCGTAATCGAGGGCCAAATTTACCGATTGGCCGAGTAGGCAGAGGCGTAAGTAGGTTTTCAACGCCCTGGCTATGTAAGGTTTTGCTCCCTCTCTCCTATTAAAGTAAGTTAATCATGAAATATACTGTATGTACATTATTTAGATGGATCCCCATTCCCCAGCAGATGCTGCACCTGGAACAAGTGTACCCCTCGCCACCTTTAGCTAAGCCAAGGCACATGGTTTATTGGCCTAAGAACCCCTGAATCCTTACAGTGGTGCGAATAGAGGGAGGAGGGGGAATTTACTCCTCCCGCACTTCATAAAATACGTTTTTTGTGTATTTACATTGGAAAATACCCTTTTTTGATAATTTCACTAAAAAATTGACGTAACCAAAATCCCCCCTACATTTTCGAGAAAATTGTTTTAACATTTACGTGAATTGACGCCACTGGTTCATTGGAGCCCATCAACTAAATTTCTGAGGAAAAAGCAAGCATGACAAATCTTAGATCGTAAATGGCCGTATTAATTTCTTATAATCAGATATCAGCTTCTGCTAGCCCAGAAGATAACGAGTTTAAAAACAAAAGAAGTAAAAGAACGCGCGATTTCAATGCCTAACAAAATATGGTCACGGTCGAAAATGCTTGCTTTTAAATTAGTATTACACAAAAACAATAACATCATCCAGCATGTAAGGGGATCTTTGAGCCCCCCCCCCTCCGACAAAACTATCATGTTTCCTACAATGTTTTCCTTTATTTCCTTCGTTTTTCATATAGTGATTGACTTTTTGCGTTTTTTTTTAAATCACCTCCTCAAACAAGTTCCCAATTGTATTACATAAGTCCGTATCTGAAGGTTAGTCACATTCTTTCATCAGCTAATGCTTCAAAATGTCTTTAATTAGTTGAGCTTGTGTCATTTCAAATTTAGGACTTAGATTCTGATGACTATTGAAAATACAGAACCGACAGCCCCTCCCCAAAAAAAAAATCATTTAGAACTAGTTGATAGCTTGAAACGCCTTCCTATAGGTGAAATGAACCACAGTTGCATGTTTGTTGCTAGTCTAACTCCCATTTTTGCCAAACTTATTGACTCCCAACTGCAAAGATGTCTTATTAGAAATCTACCCACTACTAAACGGCCACCACCATTTGCTATTATTGCCGACAAGATGACGCCTATTAGGCGAACGTTCCAGATTGTTGGTATTGTTTCTTTCCTTACTGGACGTCGTTATTTTCTCGTTGTGGACTTGCCAGCCGTTAGTTGACACACAGGATTAAACATCGCACACGCTCTGCTTGAAGCTTCACTCTCTGACTGTAGAAGATACCAAGCAGCAGCTTGTAGGTGGTGTATTGGATGGACAATATTTCATGCTTCATGTGCCCACTAATCGTTTGTCGCTTATTGGTCTCCGTGATTCTCCCTGGTAGAAATTTAACTGGGATCCAGAGCATCGTGTTGAATTGGCTGAAGAAGATGCCCAAAACTTGTCACGGAGGGGTCTCAGGTCTTTGTGAACTCGTATCCACCAGTAACAAAAAGATGGGTTATGGAAAAAGTTTTGAAGCAATGATAACCCTTGCCGAGACACAAGGTGTCAGTTTCAAGAAGCCATCGTTCTTTTCCTCCACTAGGTTTGCTACATACTCAGCACAGGTTTTCAAAACTTTCAGGGACAAAACTCAGTGACAATCAAGATGATTATTTGAATAAGATCTCACATGCCGATTTCTTACTTAGTTTAGAAGGGATTATTGATATTTAAGAAACTATATTTAGCCTTTCCCTTTCACTCCAAAAGGTGGAGCTCTTACCATGGAAAATTATGAATATATTCAATAAATATATTGATGACCTCGCCAAAATAAAGTTACAACTGTCAGCAGGTGATCCAGTTGACTATCAGCTACTTCCTTGCTTCTCGAAAGTGCCGTCTTCCTTATCGACAGATTTTTTTATACCATGGAGTTCCCGTAGTTTTACGCCAGAAACCCCCTGATGTCGCGAGGGACGCATTCGGTAACTGATAAATATGTGGTTTCTGAGTTGGAAGATTCTGCAGGAATGGCTAGAGAGGCGATAAGGAAGACGGTAAGACTTCCCGGACACTTTGCAGCTTCTTAGACAAACTATTGAATAATCTCAATTCACACTTTTTCGTTGCCACAAATAGGTACATTTCAGTTGACGAATGGACTGCCCTTACGGGGAATATATTTGATACCACCTCGGTTGAATTGACGATAGGAAAATCTGATCAACTTGGACACTTGGTAGATCTTGGAAATTCAGAGGGTTTTCAAAATTTGCCACGAACTGCAGTTCTCGAACAGTACAAAACATGGTTAGATTGTGTTTCTAACGTAAATGCAGATCCTAAGCAATCCTCTCTTTGTGTAACACAAAAGCTTTGCTTATTTTTCGAGCAGCCAGCACTGTATGATGGCATTCCCGAATTTCTTCGCCTCTTATTCTGCTGTATGTGCAAGACTGACGTCTTGCACATACGAATCTGTTGTCGAGAGTGTGGGCAGAATTGTGGATACACGTGCTAGTGGCCGTAGTGTTAGTTCAGCCACTCTTCGTAGTGAGTTAATTATCCAGTGGCAGGGCCCACCTATTAATGACACATGTAAGCCATTCATTGAAGGACTCATTGGACGTTCAATTCGGTTCACGGAAGAAGTTTTATTTCTACCGCACAACCGATTGTGCTGAAAACCGAAATTTCATCGCATTAGTGAAGTAGTAGACCGGATTGGCCCCGATAAACCCCATGCTCCACTTGCTTAATGAATACCATAATGTCCTATATTCTCATTAAAACTATTATACGTTCAGATCTTTAATGCTTCAAGATAAAGATATTGGTAATCCTAGAGATTAGTATCGAATTCATTTAGTACATTTTAGCACGCATTTAGAGAAGTAATGCACTATCCCGCTTTGTGAGTGAGCTCTCACGCTGCTGCTTTTTGAAACTTATTCAAACTAAAAGCTCATTGAGTTTCAATGTCGCTATGTGAAAATTTACTTTTAAGTCGTAGTTATCCTTCTTCCTGGTAGACAAGTTTTTACTTACTCCACTTCTCAACTGAAAGCGAATATTTGTCCAAATCTTGCACAAATAGCCAAATTCTCTCAAAACGGTTTATTCGTCAGTTGAAAGAATCTTAAAAGGCCTGGTAGTTATCAGGGTGTACACACAGTTAAAGTAGGTAAAGGAAAAGCTGGAACGTGGAAGATTAGTAGCTTAAAAAAGCCACACTACAATGCAGCAGAAATTCTCTGTTTATTTTGGGGATTACATTAAAGCAAGACTTATGCCACAGCTTCATAATGCATGGGACTGCCAGGCTGCTAATCAACATTGTTCTCTCAGAAGATCAAATGGTGTTTTTTATAGTTATAGTATAGTGATCAATGAGTATGCATTATTTTATAATACGAAAAGCATTGGAGTGCACACTTCCAAAAGGCTGTGAAAACACAAGTTGTGCTGGTGAAGTGTCGGCAGCTTTTGAAATTCTGCTGCTGGCAGCTTTAGAACTTTTTGTATACATGATTGCAATAGTACCCTGGTTATGCTTCCAAGCCTTTTCACTCTCCAGATGGCACCCTAACGTATCATATGAAGCTGTAGTACTTTACGAAGGAGTTATGAAGACAAATTTATTAGAGGCAGTAGCTTTTAATTGAGCCATTAAACTTGTATCTGCCGTTGTGAGGTAACCTGCTGACAATAGTGGAAAAAAAAATCAAACCTAACAATCTATATAATAATAACAATTGTAGCAATTTTTTTTATCTGTTATTTACCACAATCTGCTCGCCAGTTCATTTAATAGCCTACTTCACCTAAATCTAGGACAACACACATAGACATACGTTTTCAAATATCCCTCAGCCAAAATTTAGGCATTCAACCATTAGGGGGTGGGGCTTAATTTCAAATTGATGATAACAGTTTACAGTAAAAAGAAAAGCTATTTCCTGCAGTTTCAAGATAGGAAGGGGAGGGGGCTTAAAACCGCTTGTTTAACATTTTAGACCATGAAAGATCGAAAAATCTTTTAGAATTAACATTCCCTGACATTTGGACCCTCTTGGCAAAATTCAGGTTTTGTGAAGCAAAATGACAGAAAACATCACTTTACTGAGGTTTCTCGAGGCGGGGGCTCAAAACCGTCTAAACAGGGTTTCAGAATGTGGAAAACCGATTGGCTCTCCTAGAATTTCCTTTCTCTGGCATTTTCACCCTATTTGGGCAAGAACTGATGTTAGGTGGCGAAAAACGGCAGTAAACGCCACCTTGATATGAAATTATATCTCTTGTAACTTAAAAAGGGCACTGTATATGGCAATCTACTTTCAAATGAGCCCTTTCCAATCTCCATAACCACTGGTTCAAAAACGATCACTCTTGGAAAAAAAGGAGACACATCACTGCTTCAACTGGAAAAAAGGGATTTCTTTATCGTTTAAGACGGGGGTTGTAGTTCTTCTGTCCAGGGTTTCAAACGAATCTGATTTCAACGGTGAGCTTTTCATTTCGATCCAGCACCATTTTTGAAGGGTTTTCGGCTTTTTTTCGAAACTCCTATAAATTTGATTTTGCAATAAGCTATTATTGCAAAGATTAATCAAGATAATAACTACCATTTCTAAATCAGCGTTATATAGCAATTTTTTCTCACTTTACAGTATTCTCCAATACGCGTTTTTAAAATTTTGGCTACTATAGGCAATGGTTCACTTTTTACTAGGTTGTAGTTGTAGCTATCACTGTAACCATGAAAGTTCCATGCGCCAGCATGAGGCAACTGTCGTTAACATATATGCGGTTTTCTGAATTATTTTTGCCAAAATGCACGATTCTGCACAGACACGATAGCACTTTAAATGGCGTATAAAATGATAACATGATGCTTGCCTAGGAAATCATGATTTGATTGACTAAATTGAGGTTTTCTAGGGCTATAATGAGAGAAAGTTTGAGACGGCTAGTTTATGTTCTGGGGATGAAGGATGACAGACTGCCAAAGATCGTCCTTTTCGGCCAACCACCTAGGTTTCAACGGAAAGCAGCTTGTCTTCAGTTGGGCCGGGAGGATGTCGTCAGGAAAGATTTGAGGGAAATGGGAACTTCCCACGAGGGTGTAAAGAGGGAGGTTTTGAATAGAGGAGGAGCATGCGTCTCATAATTCCTTACACTTGCAATAAAAGTTCACCTATTTTTAGTAAGCCCCCCCCCCCCCTACATTTCGAATAAAATCATGCCTAACTCCTATTTCTTCTAGAAAATTAAGTATTTTCAATGTGTCAAAATAAGGTAGTATACAAGTGTATATTGTTCGATATTAAAAGATGTCAAGGTTTCAAGAGATTTGGGGTCAACTGAGGAAGTTTGCTCAAAAGCGAACAAAGAGGTAAACCTGGCCCTGTCTAGAAACAAAAATTTTAGAAGGCCCAAAATATAAAATAATCTCAGAATCATTGATGTTTGTCAACAGGTTAGCATAAAAGGTGTACAGGAATAACAAAAAAAGAAAGAGGGTTTCCCCTACTGATTGTTGTGAAGTCTATTGACTCTTCTTCTGCCTCTGATAAGTTCCTTTTTGCTTTCAAACCTTTCAAAAAAGATTTGGGTACTTTTGCATTATCCGGGCCTCTCTAAAAAGTCAAGTTTGGTTAATGCTAATGAAATAAAATAAAATAGGATGAATATATAATAGTTTACAAACAAATTTGCGCTATATATTTGCACATTAGGGGGGGGGGTAAAGCGTTGCATATATTAAATACGTAACCTAACCTAGGTACCTTCCCCCCCTCCCTAAAATCCAAAAAACAAAGTTTAATATCGTATACGCAATGAAAACCTTACTATCATTGCCTGCTCTACAACAGATAAGACGTTACAAAACGGGTTTTATCATTGCCAATCTATAGTGTTTAAGCCGAGAGGCCCTGATAATAAGGAAGTACCAAGATTTGCAATTTGTTTTTCTTGTTTTCTGTCTTATTGCCGTTAATAGATTTGAATATAATACACAAAAAAGCTTCATGGGGAGGGATTGTTTCCCGTCTGTCTGCAATTGACTCCGAGGGTAGAGAGCTGAAGTGGCAGGTGAGCGACAATATATTTGATTAAATATATGAAAGACGGGTTCAAAAATCACGTCTGCAATATTATTAAAGGAGATTAGTTGAAAGTTCTTCATAACCCTAAAAATGCCCTACAGTGTTTTAGGTTCTTAATAACATTTTTAAGTTACAAAAGTAAACAGTGCCAAAAATATCATCCTCAGTTGACGGTGCTTACGCTAAGGCAAGAAGGTTCAACTTCTGCTGAAGTAACAGATGATTTTTGACTTCTTTAAAATTTGAATGTAAAAAAAATTCAAATATATAAGTGACGGGTATAATGTTCAGTCAAGACAGTGAAAAATGACCTAAAAAATACCCAATCATTTTGGTTTCATGTTCAAAAGGCTTTATTGAAAAAAAAAGAATGAATGAAGCAGCTAAAATGTACAATAAAATGTCCTAAAATTGAAAAACCGTAGAAACAAAAAAAGTTAAGAAAAATTTTGAAAAAATCTCATCCAGAAAACTACTTTCCTTCCAAAGCCAAGAATTCAAATAGAACAAGAATGAATAACGAAAAATGAGAACGAGGAAAATTGGCAATATTGTCTAATATTCTGATATATTCAGTAAATAAAATGATAAAAAAAAAAACTTTATCCCAATACACGTACATTTGAACTATTTTCGTTTTATTTGTAAATGGAAGAGCAGTGTTGTCTATAAAATTAATTATCATTCATAACAAATAGCACTCGGGGATGAAAAATACTTTTTATATTGTCCAATTTTATCTTTCAACAAACCCCAAGTTTTTCCAAGGGAATCTAAATTTTGAAACGGTTTTTTACAATGGTTTTTCACGCTTATTCTGAAGAACCTTACGAGGAAATTCTCAAAATTTTTAAACTTGCCATGTTTACATAGGCTGAACAATAACTCTAATTCTATATAAGCTATTTTTCTAATTAATAGCTGTCAAAAGTTTTTCATTTATACATTGGAGGTTGTTTGGAACAACCTTCTTCAAATCCTTCTCGTTGATTGCATGATTCCAATCAATATCACCAAGCTGTTCTTAAAAAAAAAAAAAAAAAAATGTATCTGAAAAATTTCTAAGCATTGTTGGACTTTTTTGATCCAAAATTATACAATGGTCAGGAATTAGGTATGTTTTGACGGTCCTATCAGGAGAAAAAATATGCAGTTTGGCCCACTGGATATAATGCACTCAAAAATATGCAGAACATTTCTAATTATTTGATTAAAATTGGAAAGTCATCAATATAAATCAAAAACAAAAAGGATTCCAACAGAGACCCTTAGGGAAAATCATTAGCTTGAAAAACCTTGTAAATGGACCCAAAAGGACTTTGAAAAAAAAATGACTCCAAATTAAGTAACTGTGCAATCCTAGGGTATGCAAAACACTTCTTTTTACTACATTTTCCATTAATTTACATAAATAGATCCAAAACTTATTTCACATAAATAAAAAAGTACTTATTAATCTTTTTTTAATTTGAGTGGATAATCTTCGCCACGTCTGATGACACAGGTGAGTTAGAACACTGTCAGATGCTTTAAAGGGCCTCTGTGAAGTAAGAACAAGCAGTTTACTCTCGCCTAAATGTAATATTATGGCCACAGTTGGGGCATTCACCACTTATCACATATCTAGTTCTCAAAGCATTAGGTAGTGCCTCAATATATTCGATAAAGCACATTTTATGATATATCTGATTACAATTCTCTGCATCACAAATAATTTCAGGATATGTTCCTTCCAACTCACTTACAAGACATATACTGCAACATGGGTCATTTGATGATAATTCCATAGTGTCACTGGGTGACTCAGGAAATTTGATGCCAAGGACATATTCTAAATTGGAAACAAAATCATCCCAATCATCCCAAGAATCAACTCTCTCATTAATAGATTTGAATATTTTCTCCTTTGCTTCTTCAGGTCCTAAAATCTCTATTTTTGGAAATGATTTTGGGGTTTCTGGATCAACAGATATCTTTAATGTTGTGCATGTATCAACAACAACTCTTCTTTCGGTATCTGTCATTTTCGCTGGAACTGGTTCCAAAACCCAGCACTTGTCATCAATTGCTTCACAAACACTCCAAAACTGGGAATATAAAGGCACAGCTTCACAGAACTCTTCATATAACACAGGCAGACTGGCTACTGTTGCATCTACAGCAAAATTTGGTATATCAGAAATAAATTTTAAAGGTTTTGATCCATATTCAGAGTCTAAAGTTACATTTATTGTAACTATTCTTTCCCTGTCATCAATAGTCTTTAGTATAACAAATGAGAAATCAGTAAGGCTTTCTATGTTTCCAAATCCAAGCTTCTCAAGATCATTAACAATTGTCTCTATTGCATCAATTTCCTTGTCTAATTCCATAAATGGTCCTTGTTCCTAGAAATATTTGTTCATTGTAAAATAAATTACAGCTGCATACAGTCAAAGGTCTTTTTAGGGAGGGGAGGGGTCTGATGCATAAAAAGTATCTATTTAGACCTGGGGATCAACTTTGTTCTTTTTTGGGGGGGGGGGTGTATAGATATAAAACTATTTTTTAGGAATTCCCTACAACAGTGTGATATGCACACTGTTCCTCCTGACTGAAGGCATGAAATATACTATTACGTCTGCCCATTGGAAAATAAGAATTTCTCCTTCTCAATAAGAAGAAACCCTTCTCAAGAAAAATTTGAACTTCAAGTCCAGATTATGGTGGTTTTGGATAACTCAGTTTATATTTATGACTAGATTACACTTTAGCATAATGCAGAATGTAAAACTGCAATTGATAATTCTTAATAAATAAGCCTGAGACAGAGAACGCAATAGTGTGAATTAAGAAGATGCAAAATCAGGAGGCAATTTGCTATTGGGAAGGGGGAGTGTTAACTACCCCCTCCCTACCCAAATTTCCCCCTTCCCACAACTGAAATTTAGTTTCTTCAAAAATCTTTGAAAAAACTAAGATAAGTCTGCATAAATCAAGCATCCACAGAAACAGGTCAGTTTTCCAAATTATATCTGCCTTTATGGTACTGTATGGCCCATTTTTTACTTTTCACTTGATTTGGGAAAATTGGTTCCAACTTTCCAAGTAGTCAAAGCCCATATAATGGGAATAATCTCAGTTGCCCATTTGCCTTTAAAGTCCTGTGAACATGGTCAGTCATAAATCTTTGAAAACCTTTTATTTGGGTCTCCAATTGCCTTCAAATGGCTTATAGAGAAACTCATGGACTATTTGAATTACCCTTACTTCATGACTATCTACCATAGTTTTGCCTTAGGATGGATGAACCCAACCAACTTGGTTTTAATTCAAAGAATTTTGACGAAATTAGACCATTTTGCAAGATGGAGACTACAGATATAATTGTTGAAGGTTTGGAAGATACAGCCAGACGGCATGGCATTAAGATATCGTATTGTCAAGTTAAAAATTTGATTGGAAGGGGTCAGTTTGAATTAGTCCCAAGTAAAGATAGTAATAGGGCCTAAATTAGAACAAAGAAAATGTTGAGGAGAGGCGAAAAGAATGTGTTAAACCATAATAAGGTTTGGGAAACGGTACAGAAAATAACTAGAAAATTTTTGATAAGTTGGAAGTGAAGTAAAGTAATGGATGGTGGGCACAGCTTAGATGTAAAAAGCAGAATAGCCAAGGCCCAGGATGTTTTTTCTCACTTGAAAAAAGCTGGGAAGAAAAGGAAGATATGAGTCCAAACTCAAATTAGGATACTGGACACCATAGCAAGGCTCTGGGTAGACTATTGCTCTGAAATGTGGGTGGTTCAAAAGGTTAAGAAGGATAGAATATATATTTTCTAGAGGAAGTATCCAATAATAGTTTTAAGTACTTGTTTGGATGACTGTACATCAAACAATAAGCTTTACAAAAAAAGTGATTTTTTCCACTTTCTAAGGCTAATATGAAATAAAGATTAAGATGGTTAGGTCACGTTCTATATATGAAGGAAATTAGGTTGCCCAAACTATACTTTTTCTGAGGCCAAATAAAAAAAGACATGTTAGTCAGGGCGCCACTAAAGCGTATCTCGCTTATTTCTGGGTTGAGGGGATCAGAAAAACACAGTCAGTTTGAAAACAGTTTCCGACTATATCGACCACGCTGAATCTGAATATGGGTAGTGCCAAAGCTGGAGATCACGGCTTGACCTTGTAAAAGCAAAAAAAGACTTTTTTTAGGCCTATAAAACGTGTACAGACTGTTTATTTTTTTTCTAAGGTTGTACCACTCCGATGTAGTGGCGTGACATCTCATTTTGTTCCTGACATTGTCTTCTCAGAGAATATGTTCAATTTTTTCCGATATCTCGTATAGCCCAGGAGCTATAGGCTAATATTTATTGATTTTCCCCGAAAATCTCAAAATTCAAAGGTTCATTTTCTGCTAAGCCACGTATCTTGGACCTATCTATAATTTTTGTATATTTCATCCTTTTTCAGAATTTACCTTGAGTATTTAGCTTCACAGTGCCGTAAAGTTCAAAGCTTCAACTGTTCGGTGAAGCCGTCTAGAATTTTTTGAAAAAGTATACGTCAAAATGTATATGCAAAAATACATTTTTCCAAAATGATGATATGACACATCTTTTATGCCAGAATTTAACGCCAAATCTGAATATGAACTTTACTTTTCAACCAAATATCAACTTCAGTTATTATAGGCTAATTGTTTTACAACTCCACCTTGAGATCAAATTTCCCAGGTACGCATTTTGTAGGAACAAGAAGACGAAAAGGATAAAAAGAGCTTTCGTGAAAGGAACAATCTTGTGAACTCTGTTGCTGATTAAACTTGAGGTTGGTAGTGTGATTGAGAAGCTCTACTGTTAGAGGTTAGAGCTAAGAATAGGAACTGAACGACGGCTAATGCTTGCCTTATGTAACTATGTAATGTCATGGACAGATAGGCTAAATAACTTTCAGATTCCTGGAAATGCCTGAACAGAAACTGAATATTAGGATTCAAGATGAAAACTCAAGACCGGGTTGGAATTAAGAATGAGTTTTTATCTCAAACTGTTTGATAGACAGTTTGTGACATTTCTATGTAGACTTGGCCTATACTGTAATTAGGCTAAGTTAGATCAGACATTTTTTAGGGTATGTTAGTCTTGATGTTGCTGAGACCACCTTAAACCAATCTACCACAAATCCAAATCAACTCCTAGACCACACAAAATGTGCACTTTATCCGTACAGTGCAACCATATTTAATGGTTCGGAGGAGTCGAAATGACATTGTATTGGAAAGTACTGGAATTGACATGCAGCCTTGACAGCGTGAACTGTCAAGTTCATTTACATGCTTTCCAACCCTTGCAAGTGCCATAGTAGCTTCCAGCTCTTGTTTTTGTACTAACAGGAGATTTTCAGTTCAAAATTCCCAGCTTCATTCATTTTAATCGTGAAAACTGTAAGAGACAGAGATCTGCAGTTTATTTGATAAAGTGTCTGTAGTAATGTAGTTAGAACTAGACCTCCGTTGTTTGGGTAACGGGAAGTGTTGCAGTCAAACAGGTAAAGATTGAACAAATCAACAAATAAATAAAATAATGATAATAGTAGCAAGTAATGTAGTTTTCTATTTCTAATAATTTAATCTGACAATTAAAGAATTCCAATTATCCAACTTTATCCTTTATCAGTACTGAAAACAGCGAGAGATATACACCTGCAATTCATTTGGCAAGGTGCTTGTTGTAAGGACTGGGCATTGGTAACTAAACTAGCTTTTGCAAGGTCAAGAGGTTAGGCAGGTCATCGATTTCTTGTTCTCTCAAGGTTACTAAGCGGACAGTTGTAAGAACTAAGTATCGGCAAGTAACACAGTTTGCTATTTTGAAATTCAGTGAAAAGGACTTACAAATCGTTTTTGACCTGATGAAAATACTAAAGTTGAAATAAAAAGGAGACAGAGTTAAATCTACAATGACAAGAGGAACATCTGACCCGGAGGCGTTATTTGCCTCTCCCCCCAGGGTGGGGGGGGGGCAGTCACCCATGAAAAGTCATAAAATCCGCGAGAAACAAAATGATTTGTCAAAATTATGACAGTTAGTTGCGAAAAGGTGATCTAAGAAGGTCCGTCACCAAACTTGGACCTTTTTAAGCATAGCTAATGACCCGAAACGACGCCTTTGTTTTGCCTCCGAGTTTTTCGCCAAATTATGCCCTTGATCTGAACACTTCCTCTATGCAGGCTGATATTTTTTTTATAGGAAGACACAGAACATGGTAAATCATCTCACATAACAACCATGATCGTCGTGCCGCCATGTGAAAGTTCTGCATCCAAAAACGAATCAAAGGCCCCAGTAGTGAGATGTGATCGTACCAGAGACAGATCGCTTAAGACGTCATCTCTGTTGTTCGGTAAATTTGGCAAAATATTTCTGAAAAGAAATACAGTCCTTTGAGAGTCAAAACTCACTCTCAGAGATATTAGTGACTTTAGTGACGTTCTAATTCAGCCCATATTTGTGGGCTGGGCACTCTGTCGGTTTACTCCAATCAAACTTATCGACGCCACTGTTATTGACTCCAGCGCAGAATTGCCCAGTTTCAAATTATTTTATGCAAGCCAGATAGAGAGTGAAGTGATACCTATCACTCGTATCGGATATCTACCAGTCATACCAAGTGCTCCATCTAATCCAGCAGTTGTTGAAGAGGCAATAAACGTTATGCATCGTACAGCTCACGCACTGAAGTTACCTCATACTGTAATAACGTGTGACCTAGCTATCTACGAGATCATTATCGCATTAAAAAAGAAACAGCCTGAAGCATTCAGTGACGTTATTCCAGGAATGGGTGGATTGCATCTGTGTAAGAACTTCCTTGGTGTGATTGGGTACCTCATGAAAGGCTCGGGGCTTGAGCAAATCTTTAGTAAGGCTGGCATTTTACTCCCTGGAACTGGGAAAAAAGCTATGACTGGACAACCCTATTACAGGTGTATGCAGGCTCACATCATCGTAGTAGAGGCCTTGTACAGAGTATATTGGAATGCTCTTGAACAGTATTACATTGAATCAGACGAAGAAACAAGTACTTTTGATGAGCTGTCAGATTTGATGTCTGCGTTCATGAATTGCGGAGGCTTATTCGACAACCTAGACAAACACTTGGAATCTATGAAGTCTTTGATGAACGAGTTCAACAAGTCGCGTGACCAAAACCTTACAACGAAGCTGTAGATGGAGTATATGAATCTTGTGCTGATTCTTCTCCAGTTCCTGATGGCAGAGCGTGGGGGAGACTGGGAAGGCCATATTATGGGTGCAATCCTCATGTTGCCGAATGTGACAGCCGCAGGGCATTATAAGAATACTGCATGTCTACTCCAGTATTTGAGTGACATGAAAACCTTGCCACCTAGCTTGCATGATGTCTTTGTCAAAGGACTATTCAACGTGAAGCGGAAAAATTGCAAGATGAATTGTGTTTCCCCAGATCATGCACTGGAATCCACACTTAACCTTGAATCAAAACAAAAGGAAGGAATAAAGGGAATCACACTGAACTCAATGGCAGCTGCCAAGTGGACTACCACCATATCATTCTGTGCTGAGGTTTCCTCTGCCCTTTGTCGAGGTGCCGGAATTGAGAGCATGAGTGAATTTGACGGTGAAGGAAGCAAAAATGGAGCCTTTGAGAAGCGCCAAGAAAACCTTGTCAGTAGTGTGGTCTCTGTTGTCGAAGACCATATTGATCCGTTTACATGTGATGAGGAATCATTGGTGCATCTCATTTCAAATCAAGTTGCTGAGGAGGCAGTGGCAAAGAACCTCCTGGGTGCACGTGCTAGTGGTTTAAAAGCATTGGAAGCATACTTCGATGGAAAAATCAACCCCTTTTCCAAGGTTAAAGTAAAGACTATGGATTGCGAAACAAAACAGGCCAAACGCTCGACAACCAAGACCGGTAGCAGCGTTCATGCTGAATTGGAAGCTGTTAAAAGAATTTTGGTTACTGTTGGCACTAGTCAAGAATCTACGCTTGAGATGCAAAGTAAGATCATGCCGCATGAACTTTTGCCCTACGCCCCAGAAATATTTGAAGCAGGAGCTGGTGAACGTATTAAGCTTCGATCGGGTACGAAGTCAAGTTTTCTCGAGTTCATTCGTACCTCTGCAAGTTTAGAAAGTTGGCCTAGTGAAGTACCAATTAACACGGTCACGGGAACTGGTGTGGTGGTAGATTTCATGCCGTTAATCCGGTCGCAAGTGCCATACAAAACCGAAACCGTTGAGGCATTTTCGAAACGAATCCTTGCAAGGCTATTAAATCGACTCCCAAAATCTACAACCGAGCTGCATATTGTAGCTGATCGGTATGACGGAGTGTTTGGCCTTGCAAACATGTCCGGGCATCCTATTGTTCTAAAAGACAGTAGTGGATGTCATGAGCGGAGAGGAAATACAGTGACGAAGAGTTTTATCGTTACGAAGAGCATGGTGCTAGAAAACTGAGATATTTTGCTTATGCAGTCAGAGAGTAAGTCAAGACTTATCGAATGTATTTTTGAATTGTGAAGCCATGTCTGTCTTTCTGAATTAAGATTTACCATTTACCTCTCTGGCGGATTCAGTGACAGAATGAAGGTCCTAAAACTGGTCCCATCCAAAACGACATTAGATCCGAACCCGGACTACGAAAATACCTTGTGCAGCACACATGAAGAAGCCGACACGCGTGTGGCTCTCCATGTTGCCGAATGCTACAGAAATGGATGTTCCCAAGTAATTGTTGAAGCGAATGATACAGACATTGTGGTCATTCTATAACAGAACTATCGCGAAATATTCCTGTGCAGGTGTGACCCGGACTGTGAACCCGAGCTCTACGTTCAGTACTGTGATAAAGTCTTTCCGATCCATAAAATTGTGAATAAAACATCATGGGCTGTTGTAGAGTCAATAGGGCTGCTACATTGAATTAGTGGATGTGATACGGTCAGTTTTTTCTTCTCGAAGGGCAAAACATTTGCTCCATCTGCTATTAAATCACAGCTCATTCAAGAAATTGCTGATCCTACACTGAAAGTGAGGAGTGATATCCGAAATCTTACGTATCTGTGCAAAATTGGCTGCATCGGTATATAGCAAAAAACGGTCCGAATTTGATTCTCTCAATGACCTCTGAATTCATATATTTCCCAGAAAAAAAAACTTGAACAGCTTGCCCCCAACAGATGTTTTTTTCGTATATCACGTCAAGAGAGCTATACTTCAGTGGAGCATTATTCTTCAGGCTGTGATTCCTAAGCCCTATGTCTTCAACCCACTTGAGTTTGGCCGGACCCATCACGACATTTTAGGAGTCAGTCCAGTGACTTCAGCGCTGACCCCCTGGCCTCTAACTATCAACAAGGCTTCGACCTTTTGTTACTGTAAAACTGTGTGCAGTAAAAAGTGCCCTTGTTTGGGGATAAAGCCATGCGACATTCTTTGCGCATGTGGTGGGCGATGTGGTGCCGACAGCGACGATTCAGACGAGGATTAGCGGGATTTTTTTCGTACGTTGGGGGAAAACCGTTGGGATGCGCGGGAACTGTATTTCGACAGGCTTTACTTGTGTTTTTACTCAATTAATTTCAACCCAATAGTATTTTTATACAAGTATTTTAATAAAAATACAAGTATTTTTATATAGATGTACAGTACTTCAAGAAAATCAGAGCTTATAGCAAATTAAATAGTATATAGCAACTAAAGTTGAAACACGATGACCAAGTCAACACTACCGTTAGACTCGGCGTCAAAATTTATCATATAAACATGTCTCGCTGTACCATTTAAAAAAAAATAGGCCTACAAATAAGTAATTAGCCTATAACAAACGAACTTAATATTGGGTTGAAAATTAACGTTGATATTTGGAATCTACGCTAAATTCTAGCGTAGAATATTGTGTCATATGACTATTTGGCAAAGATACATTTTCGCATACATTTTTGGCTTATACTAAAAAAAAAAATTCTGTGCAGCTTCAACAAACAGCTGGAGCTTGGAAATGTTTGGCAATGTGAAGCTTAATATCCAAGATAAATTCTGGTAAAAGATGAAAAATCCTAAAAATATATTAAGTTACGAAATACGTGCTTTACCTTGAAATAAACATTTGAATTTTGAGATTTTCAGGGAAAATTATTAAATATTAGCCTATAGCTCCGGGACTATACAAGGTATCGGAAAAAAAAAAACATTTTCTAAGAGGCGACCATATTAGGAATAATATGAGATGCCATGCAACTAAATTGGAGTGGTACAACCTTAAAAAACAGTCTGTGCATATTATATAGGACCAAAGAGGGAGTTTTTTGGATTTTAGAAGGTCAAGCCGTCACCTCCAGCTTTGCCACCACCCATATTCAGATTCAGCGTAGTCGATATAGTCGGAAACTATTGTCAAACTGACTGTGTCCTTTTGATCATCTAGTTGTGACATTATAGGGGTCTGGCGCCCAAGCTATCTGCAAATAAGGTGGGAAAAGTTCACAAGAAAGAATGTAAGGAAATAGGGACTTCCTAGAAGTAGTAGTGTAGCGCCAAACAGATTGGGGTGGAACAGAGGTGTGCACATTGGTGTTGGACTCCAGCAGCTTAGTACTACAACAAGACATTGATAGTAATGGTAGTAGTTTAGTTACAAAGGTTTGTGCTGTTTTCTTTATATTTCTTAGGAAAGTTCTAGCATTAGGTTGAGCTTCAAAATCCTTTTGAAATTGGAACAAGAAGCATTTCTTACAATATTAAAAGCTAAAACTCTCAAGTATGCTGCCACTTACAACAGTTACAGAGATTTCTTTATTATTTACAGCCAGATCATTAATCAAAGGAATATTAAAATTCAGATAGCTTACTATTCATCTTTAATTTCCATCTTTGGATTTGTATGCAGCCAAAATTAAGGGGAAATGCCAAGTAAAATGCATGATGAAAGGGGGACCAAAAGTTGTCACTACAAAATTCTTCGAACAGAAAGCTACATCTTTGAGAAATGAATGTGCACCAGCAGTAGAATACCATATATTTAAAATATAAGATTCTTTCCTTCTAAAGATGATTCGGGCAGAAATTAAACGTCCCCTAATTGAGTTCAAATACCGCTTCCAAGAGTCTAAATTCATAATCAGCAAAAAGAGAAAATTGCATTTCTAGCTTCAGTCAGACAACGGCGCTAGTCGTTCGAATTTCGCTAAGATAATTAGTAGCAAAAACAAAATGCTAAGCACGATATTTCTAAGGAAGTTTAAATGGCAAAAAAACTGTGTGATCTCCTGAATCATCTGAAAAATCTTAAAGAGATTATTGGACGAAGATTTGCGTCCTTGGGTCACTTGGTCCAATGGCAGGCAGTCCCTACAGCGCAGGACGAAAGAACTGCGTTTGGGAGTGGGGTAGATGTGTTTTTTGATTTTAATATGTAGTCAGATCCGAAACAATTGGTACCGCAAATAATCTCAGTCACCATTTATTGTCAATGAAGTGACCCGTTGCTGTACAACTAAGCATGTAAGTTCAATAAATCTATTGTCTCTTTCTATCTTTTTTCTATTATTTTATATGTCTGTATTTAGCCTAGCCTAATGATAGCTAATTAGTTCGCAAATCTCCAAAGGCACATACAAATCTTTTATCGCTACAAATGGCGCGTGTCGGAAATTGGAGGAAAACTGCGAACTAGTTAGACTATTTAAACTTTGTAATTTGAATTTAATTGTTGGAAAGATACAGACATATGAGTAAATTGATTAGGCCTATAACCACTAGGCTACGATAGGAAACCCCATATATCTCATAGGAGATAATAGCCTACCCCAAAACAGTTTAAGCAAAATTTTGAGTTGATATAAACGCAAAAAAAAACATGGACGATCTAAATGAATTATTAATAGTGCAAAAGTTAGTCGCACAAAATATGGAGATTGCAAAATCTATCCCGGAATACAATGGTCAGTCAGATATTGACAAATTTAATATTCAATTGAACCAGTTTGTACAATTAACAAAAACAGACGTTGGAGCGTTAAAAGACATGCTGCTTTTACGATTAAGAGGCCAGGCCTTAACTTTTCTAAAACAGGGCGAACATACCATAGGCAATAACGCCAACTTGCCAATAAATACGGTTGATGACTTGTTAAAAGCATTCAAAGAGAGATTTATAGAAACCAGTTCTATAAATAAATTAAAACATGGAGTAGT